>NW_028318078.1:14503636-14665454 GCF_062004578.1 Staurois parvus | reverse complement strand
GTCTATCTATCTGTATATTTGTCTGTCTACTTTTCTATAGACCAAAGATAAAAGGTCTGATTGGCTGTAAAGCTGATACTCCAGGCAAAAAGGTCCTACTGTCTATCCTCCGTAAAAGGGTATACCTTCTTCCCACTTTTACAGTCCAGACTGGGCACGCCGACGGGACAGCAGTGCAGAGTTCCAACTCTTCGTTTCCGAACTCTTAGATGCGATTTACCTTTTTACACAGTGATCGACCTAGGAGAGGGATCTGCAAAGAGGGATCAGCCTCTAAGAGACGTACTTGCGAACAGTATAGAAGCTCCATAAGCCCTTCATATCAAAGAATCAGAATATGTTGAGAAGAGGTCAGAAGTGTAATGTGAAACAGCTTTTTTAATGTACAATAAAGACTATACAGAAAAAAGGTCAGGAGTGCAACGTATAACATACACTACACAGAGAATGGGTCAAAAGTATAATGTACAGTGTAACACAGACTATAGAAATATAAGAGAGGAGTTTAATGCACAGCATAGACAATGCAGAGAAGGGGCCAGGAGTAACATATACTGTTTAGAGTACAGTTAGTGATTGTCGGTCTTAAGATTTTTACTTTGATTGGGAATAAGCAATGAAAAATATGTGAGCCAAAAATATGTTGAGCGTGTGTCGTCTAATGTTCTTGTCAATATTGTGTGTTTTTTAAATGTGTTGTGCTCTGGCCAGAGTGGATTACTTTTCTGGAACATTATTTGGTCTGAGTTTACTCTGTGGAAAAAGCGGATGCCCAGTTGGGGTCTATCTATCTGTATATTTGTCTGTCTACTTTTCTATGGACCAAAGATAAAAGGTCTGATCGGCTGTAAAGCTGATACTCCGGGCAAAAAGGTCCTGCTGTCTATCCTCCGTAAAGGGGTATACCTTCTTCCCACTTTTACAGTCGAGACTGGGCACGCCGACGGGACAGCAGTGCAGAGTTCCAACTCTTCATTTCCAAACTCTAAGATGCGATTTACCTCTTTACACCGTGATCGACCTAGGAGAGGGATCTGCAAAGAGGGATCAGCCTCTAAGAGAAGTACTTGCGAACAGTATAGAAGCTCCATAAGCCCTTCATATCAAAGAATCAGAATTTGCTGAGAAGAGGTTAGAAGTGTAATGTGAAACATAGCTTTTTAATGTACAATAAAGACTATACAGAAAAAAGGTCAGGAGTGCAACGTATAACATACACTACACAGAGAATGGGTCAAAAGTATAATGTACAGTGTAACACAGACTATAGAAATATAAGAGAGGAGTTTAATGCACAGCATAGACAATGCAGAGAAGGGGCCAGGAGTAACATATACTGTTTAGAATACATAGTTAGTGTTTGTCGGTCTTAAGTTTTTTACTTTGATTGTGAATAAGCAAGGAAAAATATGTCAGTCAGAAACATGTTGAGCGTGTGGCATCTAATGTTCTTGTCAGTATTGTGTCTTTTTTTACATGTGTTGTGCTCTGGCCAGAGTGGATTACTTTTCTGGCATATTATTTGGTCTGAGTTTACTCTGTGGTAAAAGCGGATGCCCGGTGGGGGTCTATCTATATATTTGTCTGTCTACTTTTCTATGGATCAAAGATAAAAGGGCTGATTGGCTGTAAAGCTGATACTCCAGGCAAAAAGGTCCTACTGTCTATCCTCCGTAAAAGGGTATACCTTCTTCCACCTTTTACAGTCGAGACTGGGCACACCGACGGGACAGCAGTGCAGAGTTCCAACTCTTCGTTTCTGAACTCTAAGAAGCGATCTACCTCTTTGCAGATCCCTCTCCTAGGTCAATCACTGTGTAAAGAGGGATCAGCCTCTAAAAGACGTACATGCGAACAGTATAGAAGCTCCATAAGCCCTTCATATCAAAGAATCAGAATATGTTGAGAAGAGGTCAGAAGTGTAATGTGAAATAGCTTTTTTAATGTACAATAAAGACTATACAGAAAAAAGGTCAGGAGTGCAACGTATAACATACACTACACAGAGAATGGGTCAAAAGTATAATGTACAGTGTAACACAGACTATAGAAAGATAAGAGAGGAGTTTAATGCACAGCATAGACAGTGCAGAGAAAGGGCCAGGAGTAACATATACTGTTTAGAGTACACAGTAAGTGTTTGTCGGTCTTAAGTTTTTTCCTTTGATTGTGAATAAGCAAGGAAAAATATGTCAGCCAGAAACATGTTGAGCGTGTGGCATCTAATGTTCTTGTCAGTATTGTGTCTTTTTTCCATGTGTTGTGCTCTGGCCAGAGTGGATTACTTTTCTGGCATATTATTTGGTCTGAGTTTACTCTGTGGTAAAAGCGGATGCCCGGTGGGGGTCTATCTATATATTTGTCTGTCTACTTTTCTATGGATCAAAGATAAAAGGGCTGATTGGCTGTAAAGCTGATACTCCAGGCAAAAAGGTCCTACTGTCTATCCTCCGTAAAAGGGTATACCTTCTTCCACCTTTTACAGTCGAGACTGGGCACACCGACGGGACAGCAGTGCAGAGTTCCAACTCTTCGTTTCTGAACTCTAAGAAGCGATCTACCTCTTTGCAGATCCCTCTCCTAGGTCAATCACTGTGTAAAGAGGGATCAGCCTCTAAAAGACGTACTTGCGAACAGTATAGAAGCCCCATAAGCCCTTCATATCAAAGAATCAGAATATGTCAGTCAGAAACATGTTGAGCGTGTGGCGTCTAATGTTCTTGTCAGTATTGTGTCTTTTTTACATGTGTTGTGCTCTGGCCAGAGTGGATTACTTTTCTGGCATATTATTTGGTCTGAGTTTACTCTGTGGTAAAAGCGGATGCCCGGTTGGGGTCTATCTATCTGTATATTTGTCTGTCTACTTTTCTATAGACCAAAGATAAAAGGTCTGATTGGCTGTAAAGCTGATACTCCAGGCAAAAAGGTCCTACTGTCTATCCTCCGTAAAAGGGTATACCTTCTTCCCACTTTTACAGTCCAGACTGGGCACGCCGACGGGACAGCAGTGCAGAGTTCCAACTCTTCGTTTCCGAACTCTTAGATGCGATTTACCTTTTTACACAGTGATCGACCTAGGAGAGGGATCTGCAAAGAGGGATCAGCCTCTAAGAGACGTACTTGCGAACAGTATAGAAGCTCCATAAGCCCTTCATATCAAAGAATCAGAATATGTTGAGAAGAGGTCAGAAGTGTAATGTGAAACAGCTTTTTTAATGTACAATAAAGACTATACAGAAAAAAGGTCAGGAGTGCAACGTATAACATACACTACACAGAGAATGGGTCAAAAGTATAATGTACAGTGTAACACAGACTATAGAAATATAAGAGAGGAGTTTAATGCACAGCATAGACAATGCAGAGAAGGGGCCAGGAGTAACATATACTGTTTAGAGTACAGTTAGTGATTGTCGGTCTTAAGATTTTTACTTTGATTGGGAATAAGCAATGAAAAATATGTGAGCCAAAAATATGTTGAGCGTGTGTCGTCTAATGTTCTTGTCAATATTGTGTGTTTTTTAAATGTGTTGTGCTCTGGCCAGAGTGGATTACTTTTCTGGAACATTATTTGGTCTGAGTTTACTCTGTGGAAAAAGCGGATGCCCAGTTGGGGTCTATCTATCTGTATATTTGTCTGTCTACTTTTCTATGGACCAAAGATAAAAGGTCTGATCGGCTGTAAAGCTGATACTCCGGGCAAAAAGGTCCTGCTGTCTATCCTCCGTAAAGGGGTATACCTTCTTCCCACTTTTACAGTCGAGACTGGGCACGCCGACGGGACAGCAGTGCAGAGTTCCAACTCTTCATTTCCAAACTCTAAGATGCGATTTACCTCTTTACACCGTGATCGACCTAGGAGAGGGATCTGCAAAGAGGGATCAGCCTCTAAGAGAAGTACTTGCGAACAGTATAGAAGCTCCATAAGCCCTTCATATCAAAGAATCAGAATTTGCTGAGAAGAGGTTAGAAGTGTAATGTGAAACATAGCTTTTTAAAGTACAATAAAGACTATACAGAAAAAAGGTCAGGAGTGCAACGTATAACATACACTACACAGAGAATGGGTCAAAAGTATAATGTACAGTGTAACACAGACTATAGAAATATAAGAGAGGAGTTTAATGCACAGCATAGACAATGCAGAGAAGGGGCCAGGAGTAACATATACTGTTTAGAATACATAGTTAGTGTTTGTCGGTCTTAAGTTTTTTACTTTGATTGTGAATAAGCAAGGAAAAATATGTCAGTCAGAAACATGTTGAGCGTGTGGCATCTAATGTTCTTGTCAGTATTGTGTCTTTTTTTACATGTGTTGTGCTCTGGCCAGAGTGGATTACTTTTCTGGCATATTATTTGGTCTGAGTTTACTCTGTGGTAAAAGCGGATGCCCGGTGGGGGTCTATCTATATATTTGTCTGTCTACTTTTCTATGGATCAAAGATAAAAGGGCTGATTGGCTGTAAAGCTGATACTCCAGGCAAAAAGGTCCTACTGTCTATCCTCCGTAAAAGGGTATACCTTCTTCCACCTTTTACAGTCGAGACTGGGCACACCGACGGGACAGCAGTGCAGAGTTCCAACTCTTCGTTTCTGAACTCTAAGAAGCGATCTACCTCTTTGCAGATCCCTCTCCTAGGTCAATCACTGTGTAAAGAGGGATCAGCCTCTAAAAGACGTACATGCGAACAGTATAGAAGCTCCATAAGCCCTTCATATCAAAGAATCAGAATATGTTGAGAAGAGGTCAGAAGTGTAATGTGAAATAGCTTTTTTAATGTACAATAAAGACTATACAGAAAAAAGGTCAGGAGTGCAACGTATAACATACACTACACAGAGAATGGGTCAAAAGTATAATGTACAGTGTAACACAGACTATAGAAAGATAAGAGAGGAGTTTAATGCACAGCATAGACAGTGCAGAGAAAGGGCCAGGAGTAACATATACTGTTTAGAGTACACAGTAAGTGTTTGTCGGTCTTAAGTTTTTTACTTTGATTGTGAATAAGCAAGGAAAAATATGTCAGCCAGAAACATGTTGAGCGTGTGGCATCTAATGTTCTTGTCAGTATTGTGTCTTTTTTACATGTGTTGTGCTCTGGCCAGAGCAGATTACTTTTCTGGAACATTTTTTGGTCTGAGTTTACTCTGTGGTAAAAGCGGATGCCCGGTGGGGGTCTATCTATATATTTGTCTGTCTACTTTTCTATGGATCAAAGATAAAAGGGCTGATTGGCTGTAAAGCTGATACTCCAGGCAAAAAGGTCCTACTGTCTATCCTCCGTAAAAGGGTATACCTTCTTCCCCCTTTTACAGTCGAGACTGGGCACACCGACGGGACAGCAGTGCAGAGTTCCAACTCTTCGTTTCTGAACTCTAAGAAGCGATCTACCTCTTTGCAGATCCCTCTCCTAGGTCAATCACTGTGTAAAGAGGGATCAGCCTCTAAAAGACGTACTTGCGAACAGTATAGAAGCTCCATAAGCCCTTCATATCAAAGAATCAGAATATGTTGAGAAGAGGTCAGAAGTGTAATGTGAAATAGCTTTTTTAATGTACAATAAAGACTATACAGAAAAAAGGTCAGGAGTGCAACGTATAACATACACTACACAGAGAATGGGTCAAAAGTATAATGTACAGTGTAACACAGACTATAGAAAGATAAGAGAGGAGTTTAATGCACAGCATAGACAGTGCAGAGAAAGGGCCAGGAGTAACATATACTGTTTAGAGTACACAGTAAGTGTTTGTCGGTCTTAAGTTTTTTACTTTGATTGTGAATAAGCAAGGAAAAATATGTCAGCCAGAAACATGTTGAGCGTGTGGCATCTAATATTCTTGTCAGTATTGTGTCTTTTTTACATGTGTTGTGCTCTGGCCAGAGCGGATTACTTTTCTGGAACATTTTTTGGTCTGAGTTTACTCTGTGGTAAAAGCGGATGCCCGGTTTGGGTCTATCTATCTATATATTTGTCTGTCTACTTTTCTATGGATCAAAGATAAAAGGGCTGATTGGCTGTAAAGCTGATATTCAGGGCAAAAAGGTCCTGCTGTCTATCCTCCGTAAAAGGGTATACCTTCTTCCCACTTTTACAGTCGAGACTGGGCACGCCGACGGGACAGCAGTGCAGAGTTACAACTTTTCGTTTCCGAACTCTTAGATGCGATTTACCTCTTTACACAGTGTTCGACCTAGGAGAGGGATCTGCAAAGAGGGATCAGCCTCTAAGAGACGTACTTGCGAACAGTATAGAAGCTCCATAAGCCCTTCATATCAAAGAATCAGAATATGTTGAGAAGAGGTCAGAAGTGTAATGTGAAACAGCTTTTTTAATGTACAATAAAGACTATACAGAAAAAAGGTCAGGAGTGCAACGTATAACATACACTACATAGAGAATGGGTCAAAAGTATAATGTACAGTGTAACACAGACTATAGAAAAATAAGAGAGGAGTTTAATGCACAGCATAGGCAATGCAGAGAAGGGGCCAGGAGTAACATATACTGTTTAGAATACATAGTTAGTGTTTGTCGGTCTTAAGTTTTTTACTTTGATTGTGAATAAGCAAGGAAAAATATGTCAGTCAGAAACATGTTGAGCGTGTGGCATCTAATGTTCTTGTCAGTATTGTGTCTTTTTTCCATGTGTTGTGCTCTGGCCAGAGTGGATTACTTTTCTGGCATATTATTTGGTCTGAGTTTACTCTGTGGTAAAAGCGGATGCCCGGTGGGGGTCTATCTATATATTTGTCTGTCTACTTTTCTATGGATCAAAGATAAAAGGGCTGATTGGCTGTAAAGCTGATACTCCAGGCAAAAAGGTCCTACTGTCTATCCTCCGTAAAAGGGTATACCTTCTTCCCCCTTTTACAGTCGAGACTGGGCACACCGACGGGACAGCAGTGCAGAGTTCCAACTCTTCGTTTCTGAACTCTAAGAAGCGATCTACCTCTTTGCAGATCCCTCTCCTAGGTCAATCACTGTGTAAAGAGGGATCAGCCTCTAAAAGACGTACTTGCGAACAGTATAGAAGCCCCATAAGCCCTTCATATCAAAGAATCAGAATATGTCAGTCAGAAACATGTTGAGCGTGTGGCGTCTAATGTTCTTGTCAGTATTGTGTCTTTTTTACATGTGTTGTGCTCTGGCCAGAGTGGATTACTTTTCTGGCATATTATTTGGTCTGAGTTTACTCTGTGGTAAAAGCGGATGCCCGGTTGGGGTCTATCTATCTGTATATTTGTCTGTCTACTTTTCTATAGACCAAAGATAAAAGGTCTGATTGGCTGTAAAGCTGATACTCCAGGCAAAAAGGTCCTACTGTCTATCCTCCGTAAAAGGGTATACCTTCTTCCCACTTTTACAGTCCAGACTGGGCACGCCGACGGGACAGCAGTGCAGAGTTCCAACTCTTCGTTTCCGAACTCTTAGATGCGATTTACCTTTTTACACAGTGATCGACCTAGGAGAGGGATCTGCAAAGAGGGATCAGCCTCTAAGAGACGTACTTGCGAACAGTATAGAAGCTCCATAAGCCCTTCATATCAAAGAATCAGAATATGTTGAGAAGAGGTCAGAAGTGTAATGTGAAACAGCTTTTTTAATGTACAATAAAGACTATACAGAAAAAAGGTCAGGAGTGCAACGTATAACATACACTACACAGAGAATGGGTCAAAAGTATAATGTACAGTGTAACACAGACTATAGAAATATAAGAGAGGAGTTTAATGCACAGCATAGACAATGCAGAGAAGGGGCCAGGAGTAACATATACTGTTTAGAGTACAGTTAGTGATTGTCGGTCTTAAGATTTTTACTTTGATTGGGAATAAGCAATGAAAAATATGTGAGCCAAAAATATGTTGAGCGTGTGTCGTCTAATGTTCTTGTCAATATTGTGTGTTTTTTAAATGTGTTGTGCTCTGGCCAGAGTGGATTACTTTTCTGGAACATTATTTGGTCTGAGTTTACTCTGTGGAAAAAGCGGATGCCCAGTTGGGGTCTATCTATCTGTATATTTGTCTGTCTACTTTTCTATGGACCAAAGATAAAAGGTCTGATCGGCTGTAAAGCTGATACTCCGGGCAAAAAGGTCCTGCTGTCTATCCTCCGTAAAGGGGTATACCTTCTTCCCACTTTTACAGTCGAGACTGGGCACGCCGACGGGACAGCAGTGCAGAGTTCCAACTCTTCATTTCCAAACTCTAAGATGCGATTTACCTCTTTACACCGTGATCGACCTAGGAGAGGGATCTGCAAAGAGGGATCAGCCTCTAAGAGAAGTACTTGCGAACAGTATAGAAGCTCCATAAGCCCTTCATATCAAAGAATCAGAATTTGCTGAGAAGAGGTTAGAAGTGTAATGTGAAACATAGCTTTTTAATGTACAATAAAGACTATACAGAAAAAAGGTCAGGAGTGCAACGTATAACATACACTACACAGAGAATGGGTCAAAAGTATAATGTACAGTGTAACACAGACTATAGAAATATAAGAGAGGAGTTTAATGCACAGCATAGACAATGCAGAGAAGGGGCCAGGAGTAACATATACTGTTTAGAATACATAGTTAGTGTTTGTCGGTCTTAAGTTTTTTACTTTGATTGTGAATAAGCAAGGAAAAATATGTCAGTCAGAAACATGTTGAGCGTGTGGCATCTAATGTTCTTGTCAGTATTGTGTCTTTTTTTACATGTGTTGTGCTCTGGCCAGAGTGGATTACTTTTCTGGCATATTATTTGGTCTGAGTTTACTCTGTGGTAAAAGCGGATGCCCGGTGGGGGTCTATCTATATATTTGTCTGTCTACTTTTCTATGGATCAAAGATAAAAGGGCTGATTGGCTGTAAAGCTGATACTCCAGGCAAAAAGGTCCTACTGTCTATCCTCCGTAAAAGGGTATACCTTCTTCCACCTTTTACAGTCGAGACTGGGCACACCGACGGGACAGCAGTGCAGAGTTCCAACTCTTCGTTTCTGAACTCTAAGAAGCGATCTACCTCTTTGCAGATCCCTCTCCTAGGTCAATCACTGTGTAAAGAGGGATCAGCCTCTAAAAGACGTACATGCGAACAGTATAGAAGCTCCATAAGCCCTTCATATCAAAGAATCAGAATATGTTGAGAAGAGGTCAGAAGTGTAATGTGAAATAGCTTTTTTAATGTACAATAAAGACTATACAGAAAAAAGGTCAGGAGTGCAACGTATAACATACACTACACAGAGAATGGGTCAAAAGTATAATGTACAGTGTAACACAGACTATAGAAAGATAAGAGAGGAGTTTAATGCACAGCATAGACAGTGCAGAGAAAGGGCCAGGAGTAACATATACTGTTTAGAGTACACAGTAAGTGTTTGTCGGTCTTAAGTTTTTTCCTTTGATTGTGAATAAGCAAGGAAAAATATGTCAGCCAGAAACATGTTGAGCGTGTGGCATCTAATGTTCTTGTCAGTATTGTGTCTTTTTTACATGTGTTGTGCTCTGGCCAGAGTGGATTACTTTTCTGGCATATTATTTGGTCTGAGTTTACTCTGTGGTAAAAGCGGATGCCCGGTGGGGGTCTATCTATATATTTGTCTGTCTACTTTTCTATGGATCAAAGATAAAAGGGCTGATTGGCTGTAAAGCTGATACTCCAGGCAAAAAGGTCCTACTGTCTATCCTCCGTAAAAGGGTATACCTTCTTCCACCTTTTACAGTCGAGACTGGGCACACCGACGGGACAGCAGTGCAGAGTTCCAACTCTTCGTTTCTGAACTCTAAGAAGCGATCTACCTCTTTGCAGATCCCTCTCCTAGGTCAATCACTGTGTAAAGAGGGATCAGCCTCTAAAAGACGTACTTGCGAACAGTATAGAAGCTCCATAAGCCCTTCATATCAAAGAATCAGAATATGTTGAGAAGAGGTCAGAAGTGTAATGTGAAATAGCTTTTTTAATGTACAATAAAGACTATACAGAAAAAAGGTCAGGAGTGCAACGTATAACATACACTACACAGAGAATGGGTCAAAAGTATAATGTACAGTGTAACACAGACTATAGAAAGATAAGAGAGGAGTTTAATGCACAGCATAGACAGTGCAGAGAAAGGGCCAGGAGTAACATATACTGTTTAGAGTACACAGTAAGTGTTTGTCGGTCTTAAGTTTTTTACTTTGATTGTGAATAAGCAAGGAAAAATATGTCAGCCAGAAACATGTTGAGCGTGTGGCATCTAATGTTCTTGTCAGTATTGTGTCTTTTTTACATGTGTTGTGCTCTGGCCAGAGCAGATTACTTTTCTGGAACATTTTTTGGTCTGAGTTTACTCTGTGGTAAAAGCGGATGCCCGGTGGGGGTCTATCTATATATTTGTCTGTCTACTTTTCTATGGATCAAAGATAAAAGGGCTGATTGGCTGTAAAGCTGATACTCCAGGCAAAAAGGTCCTACTGTCTATCCTCCGTAAAAGGGTATACCTTCTTCCCCCTTTTACAGTCGAGACTGGGCACACCGACGGGACAGCAGTGCAGAGTTCCAACTCTTCGTTTCTGAACTCTAAGAAGCGATCTACCTCTTTGCAGATCCCTCTCCTAGGTCAATCACTGTGTAAAGAGGGATCAGCCTCTAAAAGACGTACTTGCGAACAGTATAGAAGCTCCATAAGCCCTTCATATCAAAGAATCAGAATATGTTGAGAAGAGGTCAGAAGTGTAATGTGAAATAGCTTTTTTAATGTACAATAAAGACTATACAGAAAAAAGGTCAGGAGTGCAACGTATAACATACACTACACAGAGAATGGGTCAAAAGTATAATGTACAGTGTAACACAGACTATAGAAAGATAAGAGAGGAGTTTAATGCACAGCATAGACAGTGCAGAGAAAGGGCCAGGAGTAACATATACTGTTTAGAGTACACAGTAAGTGTTTGTCGGTCTTAAGTTTTTTACTTTGATTGTGAATAAGCAAGGAAAAATATGTCAGCCAGAAACATGTTGAGCGTGTGGCATCTAATATTCTTGTCAGTATTGTGTCTTTTTTACATGTGTTGTGCTCTGGCCAGAGCGGATTACTTTTCTGGAACATTTTTTGGTCTGAGTTTACTCTGTGGTAAAAGCGGATGCCTGGTTTGGGTCTATCTATCTATATATTTGTCTGTCTACTTTTCTATGGATCAAAGATAAAAGGGCTGATTGGCTGTAAAGCTGATATTCAGGGCAAAAAGGTCCTGCTGTCTATCCTCCGTAAAAGGGTATACCTTCTTCCCACTTTTACAGTCGAGACTGGGCACGCCGACGGGACAGCAGTGCAGAGTTACAACTTTTCGTTTCCGAACTCTTAGATGCGATTTACCTCTTTACACAGTGATCGACCTAGGAGAGGGATCTGCAAAGAGGGATCAGCCTCTAAGAGACGTACTTGCGAACAGTATAGAAGCTCCATAAGCCCTTCATATCAAAGAATCAGAATATGTTGAGAAGAGGTCAGAAGTGTAATGTGAAACAGCTTTTTTAATGTACAATAAAGACTATACAGAAAAAAGGTCAGGAGTGCAACGTATAACATACACTACACAGAGAATGGGTCAAAAGTATAATGTACAGTGTAACACAGACTATAGAAAAATAAGAGAGGAGTTTAATGCACAGCATAGGTAATGCAGAGAAGGGGCCAGGAGTAACATATACTGTTTAGAATACATAGTTAGTGTTTGTCAATCTTAAGTTTTTTACTTTGATTGTGAATAAGCAAGGAAAAATATGTCAGTCAGAAACATGTTGAGCGTGTGGCATCTAATGTTCTTGTCAGTATTGTGTCTTTTTTCCATGTGTTGTGCTCTGGCCAGAGTGGATTACTTTTCTGGCATATTATTTGGTCTGAGTTTACTCTGTGGTAAAAGCGGATGCCCGGTGGGGGTCTATCTATATATTTGTCTGTCTACTTTTCTATGGATCAAAGATAAAAGGGCTGATTGGCTGTAAAGCTGATACTCCAGGCAAAAAGGTCCTACTGTCTATCCTCCGTAAAAGGGTATACCTTCTTCCCCCTTTTACAGTCGAGACTGGGCACACCGACGGGACAGCAGTGCAGAGTTCCAACTCTTCGTTTCTGAACTCTAAGAAGCGATCTACCTCTTTGCAGATCCCTCTCCTAGGTCAATCACTGTGTAAAGAGGGATCAGCCTCTAAAAGACATACTTGCGAACAGTATAGAAGCCCCATAAGCCCTTCATATCAAAGAATCAGAATATGTCAGTCAGAAACATGTTGAGCGTGTGGCGTCTAATGTTCTTGTCAGTATTGTGTCTTTTTTACATGTGTTGTGCTCTGGCCAGAGTGGATTACTTTTCTGGCATATTATTTGGTCTGAGTTTACTCTGTGGTAAAAGCGGATGCCCGGTTGGGGTCTATCTATCTGTATATTTGTCTGTCTACTTTTCTATAGACCAAAGATAAAAGGTCTGATTGGCTGTAAAGCTGATACTCCAGGCAAAAAGGTCCTACTGTCTATCCTCCGTAAAAGGGTATACCTTCTTCCCACTTTTACAGTCCAGACTGGGCACGCCGACGGGACAGCAGTGCAGAGTTCCAACTCTTCGTTTCCGAACTCTTAGATGCGATTTACCTTTTTACACAGTGATCGACCTAGGAGAGGGATCTGCAAAGAGGGATCAGCCTCTAAGAGACGTACTTGCGAACAGTATAGAAGCTCCATAAGCCCTTCATATCAAAGAATCAGAATATGTTGAGAAGAGGTCAGAAGTGTAATGTGAAACAGCTTTTTTAATGTACAATAAAGACTATACAGAAAAAAGGTCAGGAGTGCAACGTATAACATACACTACACAGAGAATGGGTCAAAAGTATAATGTACAGTGTAACACAGACTATAGAAATATAAGAGAGGAGTTTAATGCACAGCATAGACAATGCAGAGAAGGGGCCAGGAGTAACATATACTGTTTAGAGTACAGTTAGTGATTGTCGGTCTTAAGATTTTTACTTTGATTGGGAATAAGCAATGAAAAATATGTGAGCCAAAAATATGTTGAGCGTGTGTCGTCTAATGTTCTTGTCAATATTGTGTGTTTTTTAAATGTGTTGTGCTCTGGCCAGAGTGGATTACTTTTCTGGAACATTATTTGGTCTGAGTTTACTCTGTGGAAAAAGCGGATGCCCAGTTGGGGTCTATCTATCTGTATATTTGTCTGTCTACTTTTCTATGGACCAAAGATAAAAGGTCTGATCGGCTGTAAAGCTGATACTCCGGGCAAAAAGGTCCTGCTGTCTATCCTCCGTAAAGGGGTATACCTTCTTCCCACTTTTACAGTCGAGACTGGGCACGCCGACGGGACAGCAGTGCAGAGTTCCAACTCTTCATTTCCAAACTCTAAGATGCGATTTACCTCTTTACACCGTGATCGACCTAGGAGAGGGATCTGCAAAGAGGGATCAGCCTCTAAGAGAAGTACTTGCGAACAGTATAGAAGCTCCATAAGCCCTTCATATCAAAGAATCAGAATTTGCTGAGAAGAGGTTAGAAGTGTAATGTGAAACATAGCTTTTTAAAGTACAATAAAGACTATACAGAAAAAAGGTCAGGAGTGCAACGTATAACATACACTACACAGAGAATGGGTCAAAAGTATAATGTACAGTGTAACACAGACTATAGAAATATAAGAGAGGAGTTTAATGCACAGCATAGACAATGCAGAGAAGGGGCCAGGAGTAACATATACTGTTTAGAATACATAGTTAGTGTTTGTCGGTCTTAAGTTTTTTACTTTGATTGTGAATAAGCAAGGAAAAATATGTCAGTCAGAAACATGTTGAGCGTGTGGCATCTAATGTTCTTGTCAGTATTGTGTCTTTTTTTACATGTGTTGTGCTCTGGCCAGAGTGGATTACTTTTCTGGCATATTATTTGGTCTGAGTTTACTCTGTGGTAAAAGCGGATGCCCGGTGGGGGTCTATCTATATATTTGTCTGTCTACTTTTCTATGGATCAAAGATAAAAGGGCTGATTGGCTGTAAAGCTGATACTCCAGGCAAAAAGGTCCTACTGTCTATCCTCCGTAAAAGGGTATACCTTCTTCCACCTTTTACAGTCGAGACTGGGCACACCGACGGGACAGCAGTGCAGAGTTCCAACTCTTCGTTTCTGAACTCTAAGAAGCGATCTACCTCTTTGCAGATCCCTCTCCTAGGTCAATCACTGTGTAAAGAGGGATCAGCCTCTAAAAGACGTACATGCGAACAGTATAGAAGCTCCATAAGCCCTTCATATCAAAGAATCAGAATATGTTGAGAAGAGGTCAGAAGTGTAATGTGAAATAGCTTTTTTAATGTACAATAAAGACTATACAGAAAAAAGGTCAGGAGTGCAACGTATAACATACACTACACAGAGAATGGGTCAAAAGTATAATGTACAGTGTAACACAGACTATAGAAAGATAAGAGAGGAGTTTAATGCACAGCATAGACAGTGCAGAGAAAGGGCCAGGAGTAACATATACTGTTTAGAGTACACAGTAAGTGTTTGTCGGTCTTAAGTTTTTTACTTTGATTGTGAATAAGCAAGGAAAAATATGTCAGCCAGAAACATGTTGAGCGTGTGGCATCTAATGTTCTTGTCAGTATTGTGTCTTTTTTACATGTGTTGTGCTCTGGCCAGAGCAGATTACTTTTCTGGAACATTTTTTGGTCTGAGTTTACTCTGTGGTAAAAGCGGATGCCCGGTGGGGGTCTATCTATATATTTGTCTGTCTACTTTTCTATGGATCAAAGATAAAAGGGCTGATTGGCTGTAAAGCTGATACTCCAGGCAAAAAGGTCCTGCTGTCTATCCTCCGTAAAAGGGTATACCTTCTTCCCACTTTTACAGTCGAGACTGGGCACGCCGACGGGACAGCAGTGCAGAGTTACAACTCTTCGTTTCCGAACTCTTAGATGTGATTTACCTCTTTACACAGTGATCGACCTAGGAGAGGGATCTGCAAAGAGGGATCAGCCTCTAAGAGACGTACTTGCGAACAGTATAAAAGCTCCATAAGCCCTTCATATCAAAGAATCAGAATATGTTGAGAAGAGGTCAGAAGTGTAATGTGAAACAGCTTTTTTAATGTACAATAAAGACTATACAGAAAAAAGGTCAGGAGTGCAACGTATAACATACACTACACAGAGAATGGGTCAAAAGTATAATGTACAGTGTAACACAGACTATAGAAATATAAGAGAGGAGTTTAATGCACAGCATAGACAATGCAGAGAAGGGGCCAGGAGTAACATATACTGTTTAGAATACATAGTTAGTGTTTGTCGGTCTTAAGTTTTTTACTTTGATTGTGAATAAGCAAGGAAAAATATGTCAGTCAGAAACATGTTGAGCGTGTGGCATCTAATGTTCTTGTCAGTATTGTGTCTTTTTTACATGTGTTGTGCTCTGGCCAGAGTGGATTACTTTTCTGGCATATTATTTGGTCTGAGTTTACTCTGTGGTAAAAGCAGATGCCCGGTGGGGGTCTATCTATATATTTGTCTGTCTACTTTTCTATGGATCAAAGATAAAAGGGCTGATTGGCTGTAAAGCTGATACTCCAGGCAAAAAGGTCCTACTGTCTATCCTCCGTAAAAGGGTATACCTTCTTCCCCCTTTTACAGTCGAGACTGGGCACACCGACGGGACAGCAGTGCAGAGTTCCAACTCTTCGTTTCTGAACTCTAAGAAGCGATCTACCTCTTTGCAGATCCCTCTCCTAGGTCAATCACTGTGTAAAGAGGGATCAGCCTCTAAAAGACGTACTTGCGAACAGTATAGAAGCCCCATAAGCCCTTCATATCAAAGAATCAGAATATGTTGAGAAGAGGTAAGAAGTGTAATGTGAAACAGCTTTTTTAATGTACAATAAAGACTATACAGAAAAAAGGTCAGGAGTACAACGTACAACATACACTACGCAGAGAATGGGTCAAAAGTATAATGTACAGTGTAACACAGATTATAGAAAGATAAGAGAGGAGTTTAATGCACAGCATAGACAATGCAGAGAAAGTGGCCAGGAGTAACATATACTGTTTAGAATACATAGTTAGTGTTTGTCGGTCTTGAATTTTTACTTTGATTGTGAATAAGCATTGAAAAATGTCAGTCAGAAAAATGTTGAGCGTGTGGCGTCTAATGTTCTTGTCAGTATTGTGTCTTTTTTACATGTGTTGTGCTCTGGCCAGAGTGGATTACTTTTCTGGCATATTATTTGGTCTGAGTTTACTCTGTGGTAAAAGCGGATGCCCGGTGGGGGTCTATCTATATATTTGTCTGTCTACTTTTCTATGGATCAAAGATAAAAGGGCTGATTGGCTGTAAAGCTGATACTCCAGGCAAAAAGGTCCTACTGTCTATCCTCCGTAAAAGGGTATACCTTCTTCCCCCTTTTACAGTTGAGACTGGGCACACCGACGGACAGCAGTGCAGAGTTCCAACTCTTCGTTTCCGAACTCTAAGAAGCGATCTACCTCTTTGCAGATCCCTCTCCTAGGTCGATCACTGTGTAAAGAGGGATCAGCCTCTAAAAGACGTACTTGCGAACAGTATAGAAGCCCCATAAGCCCTTCATATCAAAGAATCAG
The DNA here is from genome assembly GCF_062004578.1 of Staurois parvus. Lineage (NCBI taxonomy): Eukaryota > Metazoa > Chordata > Amphibia > Anura > Ranidae > Staurois > Staurois parvus. The sequence goes on along the minus strand of NW_028318078.1, from coordinate 14,648,819 downwards.
AATATGTTGAGAAGAGGTCAGAAGTGTAATGTGAAACAGCTTTTTTAATGTACAATAAAGACTATACAGAAAAAAGGTCAGGAGTGCAACGTATAACATACACTACACAGAGAATGGGTCAAAAGTATAATGTACAGTGTAACACAGACTATAGAAATATAAGAGAGGAGTTTAATGTACAGAATAGACAATGCAGAGAAGGGGCCAGGAGTAACATATACTGTTTAGAATACATAGTTAGTGTTTGTTGGTCTTAAGTTTTTTACTTTGATTGTGAATAAGCAATGAAAAATATGTCAGTCAGAAACATGTTGAGCATGTGGCGTCTAATGTTCTTGTCAGTATTGTGTCTTTTTTACATGTGTTGTGCTCTGGCCAGAGTGGATTACTTTTCTGGCATATTATTTGGTCTGAGTTTACTCTGTGGTAAAAGCGGATGCCCGGTTGGGGTCTATCTATCTATATATTTGTCTCTCTACTTTTCTATGGATCAAAGATAAAAGGGCTGATTGGCTGTAAAGCTGATACTCCAGGCAAAAAGGTCCTACTGTCTATCCTCCGTAAAAGGGTATACCTTCTTCCCACTTTTACAGTCGAGACTGGGCACGCCGACGGGACAGCAGTGCAGAGTTCCAACTCTTCGTTTCCGAACTCTTAGATGCGATTTACCTCTTTACACAGTGATCGACCTAGGAGAGGGATCTGCAAAGAGGGATCAGCCTCTAAGAGACGTACTTGCGAACAGTATAGAAGCTCCATAAGCCCTTCATATCAAAGAATCAGAATATGTTGAGAAGAGGTCAGAAGTGTAATGTGAAACAGCTTTTTTAATGTACAATAAAGACTATACAGAAAAAAGGTCAGGAGTGCAACGTATAACATACACTACACAGAGAATGGGTCAAAAGTATAATGTACAGTGTAACACAGACTATAGAAATATAAGAGAGGAGTTTAATGCACAGCATAGACAATGCAGAGAAGGGGCCAGGAGTAACATATACTGTTTAGAGTACAGTTAGTGATTGTCGGTCTTAAGATTTTTACTTTGATTGGGAATAAGCAATGAAAAATATGTGAGCCAAAAATATGTTGAGCGTGTGTCGTCTAATGTTCTTGTCAATATTGTGTGTTTTTTAAATGTGTTGTGCTCTGGCCAGAGTGGATTACTTTTCTGGAACATTATTTGGTCTGAGTTTACTCTGTGGAAAAAGTGGATGCCCGGTTGGGGTCTATCTATCTGTATATTTGTCTGTCTACTTTTCTATGGACCAAAGATAAAAGGTCTGATTGGCTGTAAAGCTGATACTCCGGGCAAAAAGGTCCTGCTGTCTATCCTCCGTAAAGGGGTATACCTTCTTCCCACTTTTACAGTCGAGACTGGGCACGCCAACAAGACAGCAGTGCAGAGTTCCAACTCTTCATTTCCAAACTCTAAGATGCGATTTACCTCTTTACACCGTGATCGACCTAGGAGAGGGATCTGCAAAGAGGGATCAGCCTCTAAGAGACGTACTTGCGAACAGTATAGAAGCTCCATAAGCCCTTCATATCAAAGAATCAGAATTTGCTGAGAAGAGGTTAGAAGTGTAATGTGAAACATAGCTTTTTAATGTACAATAAAGACTATACAGAAAAAAGGTCAGGAGTGCAACGTATAACATACACTACACAGAGAATGGGTCAAAAGTATAATGTACAGTGTAACACAGACTATAGAAATATAAGAGAGGAGTTTATTGCACAGCATAGACAATGCAGAGAAGGGGCCAGGAGTAACATATACTGTTTAGAATACATAGTTAGTGTTTGTCGGTCTTAAGTTTTTTACTTTGATTGTGAATAAGCAAGGAAAAATATGTCAGTCAGAAACATGTTGAGCGTGTGGCATCTAATGTTCTGGTCAGTATTGTGTCTTTTTTACATGTGTTGTGCTCTGGCCAGAGTGGATTACTTTTCTGGCATATTATTTGGTCTGAGTTTACTCTGTGGTAAAAGCGGATGCCCGGTGGGGGTCTATCTATATATTTGTCTGTCTACTTTTCTATGGATCAAAGATAAAAGGGCTGATTGGCTGTAAAGCTGATACTCCAGGCAAAAAGGTCCTACTGTCTATCCTCTGTAAAAGGGTATACCTTCTTCCACCTTTTACAGTCCAGACTGGACACACCGACGGGACAGCAGTGCAGAGTTCCAACTCTTCGTTTCTGAACTCTAAGAAGTGATCTACCTCTTTGCAGATCCCTCTCCTAGGTCAATCACTGTGTAAAGAGGGATCAGCCTCTAAAAGACGTACTTGCGAACAGTATAGAAGCCCCATAAGCCCTTCATATCAAAGAATCAGAATATGTTGAGAAGAGGTCAGAAGTGTAATGTGAAACAGCTTTTTTAATGTACAATAAAGACTATACAGAAAAAAGGTCAGGAGTACAACGTACAACATACACTACGCAGAAAATGGGTCAAAAGTATAATGTACAGTGTAACACAGATTATAGAAACATAAGAGAGGAGTTTAATGCACAGCATAGACAATGCAGAGAAAGTGGCCAGGAGTAACATATACTGTTTAGAATACATAGTTAGTGTTTGTCGGTCTTGAATTTTTACTTTGATTGTGAATAAGCAATGAAAAATGTCAGTCAGAAAAATGTTGAGCGTGTGGCGTCTACTGTTCTTGTCAGTATTGTGTCTTTTTTACATGTGTTGTGCTCTGGCCAGAGTGGATTACTTTTCTGGCATATTATTTGGTCTGAGTTTACTCTGTGGTAAAAGCGGATGCCCGGTGGGGGTCTATCTATATATTTGTTTGTCTACTTTTCTATGGATCAAAGATAAAAGGGCTGATTGGCTGTAAAGCTGATACTCCAGGCAAAAAGGTCCTACTGTCTATCCTCCGTAAAAGGGTATACCTTCTTCCCCCTTTTACAGTCGAGACTGGGCACACCGACGGGACAGCAGTGCAGAGTTCCAACTCTTCGTTTCTGAACTCTAAGAAGCGATCTACCTCTTTGCAGATCCCTCTCCTAGGTCAATCACTGTGTAAAGAGGGATCAGCCTCTAAAAGACGTACTTGCGAACAGTATAGAAGCCCCATAAGCCCTTCATATCAAAGAATCAGAATATGTTGAGAAGAGGTCAGAAGTGTAATGTGAAACAGCTTTTTTAATGTACAATAAAGACTATACAGAAAAAAGGTCAGGAGTACAACGTACAACATACACTACGCAGAGAATGGGTCAAAAGTATAATGTAAAGTGTAACACAGATTATAGAAACATAAGAGAGGAGTTTAATGCACAGCATAGACAATGCAGAGAAAGTGGCCAGGAGTAACATATACTGTTTAGAATACATAGTTAGTGTTTGTCGGTCTTGAATTTTTACTTTGATTGTGAATAAGCAATGAAAAATGTCAGTCAGAAAAATGTTGAGCGTGTGGCGTCTAATGTTCTTGTCAGTATTGTGTCTTTTTTCCATGTGTTGTGCTCTGGCCAGAGTGGATTACTTTTCTGGCATATTATTTGGTCTGAGTTTACTCTGTGGTAAAAGCGGATGCCCGGTGGGGGTCTATCTATATATTTGTCTGTCTACTTTTCTATGGATCAAAGATAAAAGGGCTGATTGGCTGTAAAGCTGATACTCCAGGCAAAAAGGTCCTACTGTCTATCCTCCGTAAAAGGGTATACCTTCTTCCCCCTTTTACAGTCGAGACTGGGCACACCGACGGGACAGCAGTGCAGAGTTCCAACTCTTCGTTTCCGAACTCTAAGAAGCGATCTACCTCTTTGCAGATCCCTCTCCTAGGTCGATTACTGTGTAAAGAGGGATCAGCCTCTAAAAGACGTACTTGCGAACAGTATAGAAGTCCCATAAGCCCTTCATATCAAAGAATCAGAATATGTTGAGAAGAGGTCAGAAGTGTAATGTGAAACAGCTTTTTTAATGTACAATAAAGACTATACAGAAAAAAGGTCAGGAGTGCAACGTATAACATACACTACACAGAGAATGGGTCAAAAGTATAATGTACAGTGTAACACAGACTATAGAAATATAAGAGAGGAGTTTAATGTACAGAATAGACAATGCAGAGAAGGGGCCAGGAGTAACATATACTGTTTAGAATACATAGTTAGTGTTTGTTGGTCTTAAGTTTTTTACTTTGATTGTGAATAAGCAAGGAAAAATATGTCAGTCAGAAACATGTTGAGCGTGTGGCATCTAATGTTCTTGTCAGTATTGTGTCTTTTTTACATGTGTTGTGCTCTGGCCAGAGTGGATTACTTTTCTGGCATATTATTTGGTCTGAGTTTACTCTGTGGTAAAAGCGGATGCCCGGTGGGGGTCTATCTATATATTTGTCTGTCTACTTTTCTATGGATCAAAGATAAAAGGGCTGATTGGCTGTAAAGCTGATACTCCAGGCAAAAAGGTCCTACTGTCTATCCTCCGTAAAAGGGTATACCTTCTTTCCCCTTTTACAGTCGAGACTGGGCACACCGACGGGACAGCAGTGCAGAGTTCCAACTCTTCGTTTCTGAACTCTAAGAAGCGATCTACCTCTTTGCAGATCCCTCTCCTAGGTCAATCACTGTGTAAAGAGGGATCAGCCTCTAAAAGACGTACTTGCGAACAGTATAGAAGCCCCATAAGCCCTTCATATCAAAGAATCAGAATATGTTGAGAAGAGGTAAGAAGTGTAATGTGAAACAGCTTTTTTAATGTACAATAAAGACTATACAGAAAAAAGGTCAGGAGTACAACGTACAACATACACTACGCAGAGAATGGGTCAAAAGTATAATGTACAGTGTAACACAGATTATAGAAAGATAAGAGAGGAGTTTAATGCACAGCATAGACAATGCAGAGAAAGTGGTCAGGAGTAACATATACTGTTTAGAATACATAGTTAGTGTTTGTCGGTCTTGAATTTTTACTTTGATTGTGAATAAGCAATGAAAAATATGTGAGCCAAAAATATGTTGAGCGTGTGGCGTCTAATGTTCTTGTCAGTATTGTGTCTTTTTTACATGTGTTGTGCTCTGGCCAGAGTGGATTACTTTTCTGGCATATTATTTGGTCTGAGTTTACTCTGTGGTAAAAGCGGATGCCCGGTTGGGGTCTATCTATCTGTATATTTGTCTGTCTACTTTTCTATGGACCAAAGATAAAAGGTCTGATTGGCTGTAAAGCTGATACTCCGGGCAAAAAGGTCCTGCTGTCTATCCTCCGTAAAGGGGTATACCTTCTTCCCCCTTTTACAGTCGAGACTGGGCACGCCGACGGGACAGCAGTGCAGAGTTCCAACTCTTCATTTCCGAACTCTAAGATGCGATTTACCTCTTTACACCGTGATCGACCTAGGAGAGGGATCTGCAAAGAGGGATCAGCCTCTAAGAGACGTACTTGCGAACAGTATAGAAGCTCCATAAGCCCTTCATATCAAAGAATCAGAATATGTTGAGAAGAGGTCAGAAGTGTAATGTGAAACAGCTTTTTTAATGTACAATAAAGACTATACAGAAAAAAGGTCAGGAGTGCAACGTATAACATACACTACACAGAGAATGGGTCAAAAGTATAATGTACAGTGTAACACAGACTATAGAAATATAAGAGAGGAGTTTAATGCACAGCATAGACAATGCAGAGAAGGGGCCAGGAGTAACATATACTGTTTAGAGTACAGTTAGTGATTGTCGGTCTTAAGATTTTTACTTTGATTGGGAATAAGCAATGAAAAATATGTGAGCCAAAAATATGTTGAGCGTGTGTCGTCTAATGTTCTTGTCAATATTGTGTGTTTTTTAAATGTGTTGTGCTCTGGCCAGAGTGGATTACTTTTCTGGAACATTATTTGGTCTGAGTTTACTCTGTGGAAAAAGCGGATGCCCGGTTGGGGTCTATCTATCTGTATATTTGTCTGTCTATTTTTCTATGGACCAAAGATAAAAGGTCTGATTGGCTGTAAAGCTGATACTCCGGGCAAAAAGGTCCTGCTGTCTATCCTCCGTAAAGGGGTATACCTTCTTCCCACTTTTACAGTCGAGACTGGGCACGCCGACGGGACAGCAGTGCAGAGTTCCAACTCTTCATTTCCGAACTCTAAGATGCGATTTACCTCTTTACACCGTGATCGACCTAGGAGAGGGATCTGCAAAGAGGGATCAGCCTCTAAGAGACGTACTTGCGAACAGTATAGAAGCTCCATAAGCCCTTCATATCAAAGAATCAGAATTTGCTCAGAAGAGGTTAGAAGTGTAATGTGAAACATAGCTTTTTAATGTACAATAAAGACTATACAGAAAAAAGGTCAGGAGTGCAACGTATAACATACACTACACAGAGAATGGGTCAAAAGTATAATGTACAGTGTAACACAGACTATAGAAATATAAGAGAGGAGTTTAATGCACAGCATAGACAATGCAGAGAAGGGGCCAGGAGTAACATATACTGTTTAGAATACATAGTTAGTGTTTGTCGGTCTTAAGTTTTTTACTTTGATTGTGAATAAGCAAGGAAAAATATGTCAGTCAGAAACATGTTGAGCGTGTGGCATCTAATGTTCTTGTCAGTATTGTGTCTTTTTTTACATGTGTTGTGCTCTGGCCAGAGTGGATTACTTTTCTGGCATATTATTTGGTCTGAGTTTACTCTGTGGTAAAAGCGGATGCCCGGTGGGGGTCTATCTATATATTTGTCTGTCTACTTTTCTATGGATCAAAGATAAAAGGGCTGATTGGCTGTAAAGCTGATACTCCAGGCAAAAAGGTCCTACTGTCTATCCTCCGTAAAAGGGTATACCTTCTTCCACCTTTTACAGTCGAGACTGGGCACACCGACGGGACAGCAGTGCAGAGTTCCAACTCTTCGTTTCTGAACTCTAAGAAGCGATCTACCTCTTTGCAGATCCCTCTCCTAGGTCAATCACTGTGTAAAGAGGGATCAGCCTCTAAAAGACATACTTGCGAACAGTATAGAAGCTCCATAAGCCCTTCATATCAAAGAATCAGAATATGTTGAGAAGAGGTCAGAAGTGTAATGTGAAATAGCTTTTTTAATGTACAATAAAGACTATACAGAAAAAAGGTCAGGAGTGCAACGTATAACATACACTACACAGAGAATGGGTCAAAAGTATAATGTACAGTGTAACACAGACTATAGAAAGATAAGAGAGGAGTTTAATGCACAGCATAGACAGTGCAGAGAAAGGGCCAGGAGTAACATATACTGTTTAGAGTACACAGTAAGTGTTTGTCGGTCTTAAGTTTTTTACTTTGATTGTGAATAAGCAAGGAAAAATATGTCAGCCAGAAACATGTTGAACGTGTGGCATCTAATGTTCTTGTCAGTATTGTGTCTTTTTTACATGTGTTGTGCTCTGGCCAGAGCGGATTACTTTTCTGGAACATTTTTTGGTCTGAGTTTACTCTGTGGTAAAAGCGGATGCCCGGTTTGGGTCTATCTATCTATATATTTGTCTGTCTACTTTTCTATGGATCAAAGATAAAAGGGCTGATTGGCTGTAAAGCTGATATTCAGGGCAAAAAGGTCCTGCTGTCTATCCTCCGTAAAAGGGTATACCTTCTTCCCACTTTTACAGTCGAGACTGGGCACGCCGACGGGACAGCAGTGCAGAGTTCCAACTCTTCGTTTCCGAACTCTTAGATGCGATTTACCTCTTTACACAGTGATCGACCTAGGAGAGGGATCTGCAAAGAGGGATCAGCCTCTAAGAGACGTACTTGCGAACAGTATAGAAGCTCCATAAGCCCTTCATATCAAAGAATCAGAATATGTTGAGAAGAGGTCAGAAGTGTAATGTGAAACAGCTTTTTTAATGTACAATAAAGACTATACAGAAAAAAGGTCAGGAAGGCAACGTATAACATACACTACACAGAGAATGGGTCAAAAGTATAATGTACAGTGTAACACAGACTATAGAAAAATAAGAGAGGAGTTTAATGCACAGCATAGACAATGCAGAGAAGGGGCCAGGAGTAACATATACTGTTTAGAATACATAGTTAGTGTTTGTCGGTCTTAAGTTTTTTACTTTGATTGTGAATAAGCAAGGAAAAATATGTCAGTCAGAAACATGTTGAGCGTGTGGCATCTAATGTTCTTGTCAGTATTGTGTCTTTTTTACATGTGTTGTGCTCTGGCCAGAGTGGATTACTTTTCTGGCATATTATTTGGTCTGAGTTTACTCTGTGGTAAAAGCGGATGCCCGGTGGGGGTCTATCTATATATTTGTCTGTCTACTTTTCTATGGATCAAAGATAAAAGGGCTGATTGGCTGTAAAGCTGATACTCCAGGCAAAAAGGTCCTACTGTCTATCCTCCGTAAAAGGGTATACCTTCTTCCCCCTTTTACAGTCGAGACTGGGCACACCGACGGGACAGCAGTGCAGAGTTCCAACTCTTCGTTTCCGAACTCTAAGAAGCGATTTACCTCTTTGCAGATCCCTCTCCTAGGTCGATCACTGTGTAAAGAGGGATCAGCCTCTAAAAGACGTACTTGCGAACAGTATAGAAGCCCCATAAGCCCTTCATATCAAAGAATCAGAATATGTTGAGAAGAGGTCAGAAGTGTAATGTGAAACAGCTTTTTTAATGTACAATAAAGACTATACAGAAAAAAGGTCAGGAGTACAACGTACAACATACACTACGCAGAGAATGGGTCAAAAGTATAATGTACAGTGTAACACAGATTATAGAAACATAAGAGAGGAGTTTAATGCACAGCATAGACAATGCAGAGAAAGTGGCCAGGAGTAACATATACTGTTTAGAATACATAGTTAGTGTTTGTCGGTCTTGAATTTTTACTTTGATTGTGAATAAGCAATGAAAAATGTCAGTCAGAAAAATGTTGAGCGTGTGGCGTCTAATGTTCTTGTCAGTATTGTGTCTTTTTTCCATGTGTTGTGCTCTGGCCAGAGTGGATTACTTTTCTGGCATATTATTTGGTCTGAGTTTACTCTGTGGTAAAAGCGGATGCCCGGTGGGGGTCTATCTATATATTTGTCTGTCTACTTTTCTATGGATCAAAGATAAAAGGGCTGATTGGCTGTAAAGCTGATACTCCAGGCAAAAAGGTCCTACTGTCTATCCTCCGTAAAAGGGTATACCTTCTTCCCCCTTTTACAGTCGAGACTGGGCACACCGACGGGACAGCAGTGCAGAGTTCCAACTCTTCGTTTCCGAACTCTAAGAAGCGATCTACCTCTTTGCAGATCCCTCTCCTAGGTCGATTACTGTGTAAAGAGGGATCAGCCTCTAAAAGACGTACTTGCGAACAGTATAGAAGCCCCATAAGCCCTTCATATCAAAGAATCAGAATATGTTGAGAAGAGGTCAGAAGTGTAATGTGAAACAGCTTTTTTAATGTACAATAAAGACTATACAGAAAAAAGGTCAGGAGTGCAACGTATAACATACACTACACAGAGAATGGGTCAAAAGTATAATGTACAGTGTAACACAGACTATAGAAATATAAGAGAGGAGTTTAATGTACAGAATAGACAATGCAGAGAAGGGGCCAGGAGTAACATATACTGTTTAGAATACATAGTTAGTGTTTGTTGGTCTTAAGTTTTTTACTTTGATTGTGAATAAGCAAGGAAAAATATGTCAGTCAGAAACATGTTGAGCGTGTGGCATCTAATGTTCTTGTCAGTATTGTGTCTTTTTTACATGTGTTGTGCTCTGGCCAGAGTGGATTACTTTTCTGGCATATTATTTGGTCTGAGTTTACTCTGTGGTAAAAGCGGATGCCCGGTGGGGGTCTATCTATATATTTGTCTGTCTACTTTTCTATGGATCAAAGATAAAAGGGCTGATTGGCTGTAAAGCTGATACTCCAGGCAAAAAGGTCCTACTGTCTATCCTCCGTAAAAGGGTATACCTTCTTCCCCCTTTTACAGTCGAGACTGGGCACACCGACGGGACAGCAGTGCAGAGTTCCAACTCTTCGTTTCTGAACTCTAAGAAGCGATCTACCTCTTTGCAGATCCCTCTCCTAGGTCAATCACTGTGTAAAGAGGGATCAGCCTCTAAAAGACGTACTTGCGAACAGTATAGAAGCCCCATAAGCCCTTCATATCAAAGAATCAGAATATGTTGAGAAGAGGTCAGAAGTGTAATGTGAAACAGCTTTTTTAATGTACAATAAAGACTATACAGAAAAAAGGTCAGGAGTACAACGTACAACATACACTACGCAGAGAATGGGTCAAAAGTATAATGTACAGTGTAACACAGATTATAGAAACATAAGAGAGGAGTTTAATGCACAGCATAGACAATGCAGAGAAAGTGGCCAGGAGTAACATATACTGTTTAGAATACATAGTTAGTGTTTGTCGGTCTTGAATTTTTACTTTGATTGTGAATAAGCAATGAAAAATGTCAGTCAGAAAAATGTTGAGCGTGTGGCGTCTAATGTTCTTGTCAGTATTGTGTCTTTTTTCCATGTGTTGTGCTCTGGCCAGAGTGGATTACTTTTCTGGCATATTATTTGGTCTGAGTTTACTCTGTGGTAAAAGCGGATGCCCGGTGGGGGTCTATCTATATATTTGTCTGTCTACTTTTCTATGGATCAAAGATAAAAGGGCTGATTGGCTGTAAAGCTGATACTCCAGGCAAAAAGGTCCTACTGTCTATCCTCCGTAAAAGGGTATACCTTCTTCCCCCTTTTACAGTCGAGACTGGGCACACCGACGGGACAGCAGTGCAGAGTTCCAACTCTTCGTTTCCGAACTCTAAGAAGCGATCTACCTCTTTGCAGATCCCTCTCCTAGGTCGATTACTGTGTAAAGAGGGATCAGCCTCTAAAAGACGTACTTGCGAACAGTATAGAAGCCCCATAAGCCCTTCATATCAAAGAATCAGAATATGTTGAGAAGAGGTCAGAAGTGTAATGTGAAACAGCTTTTTTAATGTACAATAAAGACTATACAGAAAAAAGGTCAGGAGTGCAACGTATAACATACACTACACAGAGAATGGGTCAAAAGTATAATGTACAGTGTAACACAGACTATAGAAATATAAGAGAGGAGTTTAATGTACAGAATAGACAATGCAGAGAAGGGGCCAGGAGTAACATATACTGTTTAGAATACATAGTTAGTGTTTGTTGGTCTTAAGTTTTTTACTTTGATTGTGAATAAGCAAGGAAAAATATGTCAGTCAGAAACATGTTGAGCGTGTGGCATCTAATGTTCTTGTCAGTATTGTGTCTTTTTTACATGTGTTGTGCTCTGGCCAGAGTGGATTACTTTTCTGGCATATTATTTGGTCTGAGTTTACTCTGTGGTAAAAGCGGATGCCCGGTGGGGGTCTATCTATATATTTGTCTGTCTACTTTTCTATGGATCAAAGATAAAAGGGCTGATTGGCTGTAAAGCTGATACTCCAGGCAAAAAGGTCCTACTGTCTATCCTCCGTAAAAGGGTATACCTTCTTCCCCCTTTTACAGTCGAGACTGGGCACACCGACAGGACAGCAGTGCAGAGTTCCAACTCTTCGTTTCTGAACTCTAAGAAGCGATCTACCTCTTTGCAGATCCCTCTCCTAGGTCAATCACTGTGTAAAGAGGGATCAGCCTCTAAAAGACGTACTTGCGAACAGTATAGAAGCCCCATAAGCCCTTCATATCAAAGAATCAGAATATGTTGAGAAGAGGTAAGAAGTGTAATGTGAAACAGCTTTTTTAATGTACAATAAAGACTATACAGAAAAAAGGTCAGGAGTACAACGTACAACATACACTACGCAGAGAATGGGTCAAAAGTATAATGTACAGTGTAACACAGATTATAGAAAGATAAGAGAGGAGTTTAATGCACAGCATAGACAATGCAGAGAAAGTGGTCAGGAGTAACATATACTGTTTAGAATACATAGTTAGTGTTTGTCGGTCTTGAATTTTTACTTTGATTGTGAATAAGCAATGAAAAATATGTGAGCCAAAAATATGTTGAGCGTGTGGCGTCTAATGTTCTTGTCAGTATTGTGTCTTTTTTACATGTGTTGTGCTCTGGCCAGAGTGGATTACTTTTCTGGCATATTATTTGGTCTGAGTTTACTCTGTGGTAAAAGCGGATGCCCGGTTGGGGTCTATCTATCTGTATATTTGTCTGTCTACTTTTCTATGGACCAAAGATAAAAGGTCTGATTGGCTGTAAAGCTGATACTCCGGGCAAAAAGGTCCTGCTGTCTATCCTCCGTAAAGGGGTATACCTTCTTCCCCCTTTTACAGTCGAGACTGGGCACGCCGACGGGACAGCAGTGCAGAGTTCCAACTCTTCATTTCCGAACTCTAAGATGCGATTTACCTCTTTACACCGTGATCGACCTAGGAGAGGGATCTGCAAAGAGGGATCAGCCTCTAAGAGACGTACTTGCGAACAGTATAGAAGCTCCATAAGCCCTTCATATCAAAGAATCAGAATATGTTGAGAAGAGGTCAGAAGTGTAATGTGAAACAGCTTTTTTAATGTACAATAAAGACTATACAGAAAAAAGGTCAGGAGTGCAACGTATAACATACACTACACAGAGAATGGGTCAAAAGTATAATGTACAGTGTAACACAGACTATAGAAATATAAGAGAGGAGTTTAATGCACAGCATAGACAATGCAGAGAAGGGGCCAGGAGTAACATATACTGTTTAGAGTACAGTTAGTGATTGTCGGTCTTAAGATTTTTACTTTGATTGGGAATAAGCAATGAAAAATATGTGAGCCAAAAATATGTTGAGCGTGTGTCGTCTAATGTTCTTGTCAATATTGTGTGTTTTTTAAATGTGTTGTGCTCTGGCCAGAGTGGATTACTTTTCTGGAACATTATTTGGTCTGAGTTTACTCTGTGGAAAAAGCGGATGCCCGGTTGGGGTCTATCTATCTGTATATTTGTCTGTCTACTTTTCTATGGACCAAAGATAAAAGGTCTGATTGGCTGTAAAGCTGATACTCCGGGCAAAAAGGTCCTGCTGTCTATCCTCCGTAGAGGGGTATACCTTCTTCCCACTTTTACAGTCGAGACTGGGCACGCCGACGGGACAGCAGTGCAGAGTTCCAACTCTTCATTTCCGAACTCTAAGATGCGATTTACCTCTTTACACCGTGATCGACCTAGGAGAGGGATCTGCAAAGAGGGATCAGCCTCTAAGAGACGTACTTGCGAACAGTATAGAAGCTCCATAAGCCCTTCATATCAAAGAATCAGAATTTGCTGAGAAGAGGTTAGAAGTGTAATGTGAAACATAGCTTTTTAATGTACAATAAAGACTATACAGAAAAAAGGTCAGGAGTGCAACGTATAACATACACTACACAGAGAATGGGTCAAAAGTATAATGTACAGTGTAACACAGACTATAGAAATATAAGAGAGGAGTTTAATGCACAGCATAGACAATGCAGAGAAGGGGCCAGGAGTAACATATACTGTTTAGAATACATAGTTAGTGTTTGTCGGTCTTAAGTTTTTTACTTTGATTGTGAATAAGCAAGGAAAAATATGTCAGTCAGAAACATGTTGAGCGTGTGGCATCTAATGTTCTTGTCAGTATTGTGTCTTTTTTTACATGTGTTGTGCTCTGGCCAGAGTGGATTACTTTTCTGGCATATTATTTGGTCTGAGTTTACTCTGTGGTAAAAGCGGATGCCCGGTGGGGGTCTATCTATATATTTGTCTGTCTACTTTTCTATGGATCAAAGATAAAAGGGCTGATTGGCTGTAAAGCTGATACTCCAGGCAAAAAGGTCCTACTGTCTATCCTCCGTAAAAGGGTATACCTTCTTCCACCTTTTACAGTCGAGACTGGGCACACCGACGGGACAGCAGTGCAGAGTTCCAACTCTTCGTTTCTGAACTCTAAGAAGCGATCTACCTCTTTGCAGATCCCTCTCCTAGGTCAATCACTGTGTAAAGAGGGATCAGCCTCTAAAAGACATACTTGCGAACAGTATAGAAGCTCCATAAGCCCTTCATATCAAAGAATCAGAATATGTTGAGAAGAGGTCAGAAGTGTAATGTGAAATAGCTTTTTTAATGTACAATAAAGACTATACAGAAAAAAGGTCAGGAGTGCAACGTATAACATACACTACACAGAGAATGGGTCAAAAGTATAATGTACAGTGTAACACAGACTATAGAAAGATAAGAGAGGAGTTTAATGCACAGCATAGACAGTGCAGAGAAAGGGCCAGGAGTAACATATACTGTTTAGAGTACACAGTAAGTGTTTGTCGGTCTTAAGTTTTTTACTTTGATTGTGAATAAGCAAGGAAAAATATGTCAGCCAGAAACATGTTGAACGTGTGGCATCTAATGTTCTTGTCAGTATTGTGTCTTTTTTACATGTGTTGTGCTCTGGCCAGAGCGGATTACTTTTCTGGAACATTTTTTGGTCTGAGTTTACTCTGTGGTAAAAGCGGATGCCCGGTTTGGGTCTATCTATCTATATATTTGTCTGTCTACTTTTCTATGGATCAAAGATAAAAGGGCTGATTGGCTGTAAAGCTGATATTCAGGGCAAAAAGGTTCTGCTGTCTATCCTCCGTAAAAGGGTATACCTTCTTCCCACTTTTACAGTCGAGACTGGGCACGCCGACGGGACAGCAGTGCAGAGTTCCAACTCTTCGTTTCCGAACTCTTAGATGCGATTTACCTCTTTACACAGTGATCGACCTAGGAGAGGGATCTGCAAAGAGGGATCAGCCTCTAAGAGACGTACTTGCGAACAGTATAGAAGCTCCATAAGCCCTTCATATCAAAGAATCAGAATATGTTGAGAAGAGGTCAGAAGTGTAATGTGAAACAGCTTTTTTAATGTACAATAAAGACTATACAGAAAAAAGGTCAGGAAGGCAACGTATAACATACACTACACAGAGAATGGGTCAAAAGTATAATGTACAGTGTAACACAGACTATAGAAAAATAAGAGAGGAGTTTAATGCACAGCATAGACAATGCAGAGAAGGGGCCAGGAGTAACATATACTGTTTAGAATACATAGTTAGTGTTTGTCGGTCTTAAGTTTTTTACTTTGATTGTGAATAAGCAAGGAAAAATATGTCAGTCAGAAACATGTTGAGCGTGTGGCATCTAATGTTCTTGTCAGTATTGTGTCTTTTTTACATGTGTTGTGCTCTGGCCAGAGTGGATTACTTTTCTGGCATATTATTTGGTCTGAGTTTACTCTGTGGTAAAAGCGGATGCCCGGTGGGGGTCTATCTATATATTTGTCTGTCTACTTTTCTATGGATCAAAGATAAAAGGGCTGATTGGCTGTAAAGCTGATACTCCAGGCAAAAAGGTCCTACTGTCTATCCTCCGTAAAAGGGTATACCTTCTTCCCCCTTTTACAGTCGAGACTGGGCACACCGACGGGACAGCAGTGCAGAGTTCCAACTCTTCGTTTCTGAACTCTAAGAAGCGATCTACCTCTTTGCAGATCCCTCTCCTAGGTCAATCACTGTGTAAAGAGGGATCAGCCTCTAAAAGACGTACTTGCGAACAGTATAGAAGCCCCATAAGCCCTTCATATCAAAGAATCAGAATATGTTGAGAAGAGGTAAGAAGTGTAATGTGAAACAGCTTTTTTAATGTACAATAAAGACTATACAGAAAAAAGGTCAGGAGTACAACGTACAACATACACTACGCAGAGAATGGGTCAAAAGTATAATGTACAGTGTAACACAGATTATAGAAAGATAAGAGAGGAGTTTAATGCACAGCATAGACAATGCAGAGAAAGTGGTCAGGAGTAACATATACTGTTTAGAATACATAGTTAGTGTTTGTCGGTCTTGAATTTTTACTTTGATTGTGAATAAGCAATGAAAAATGTCAGTCAGAAAAATGTTGAGCGTGTGGCGTCTAATGTTCTTGTCAGTATTGTGTCTTTTTTCCATGTGTTGTGCTCTGGCCAGAGTGGATTACTTTTCTGGCATATTATTTGGTCTGAGTTTACTCTGTGGTAAAAGCGGATGCCCGGTGGGGGTCTATCTATATATTTGTCTGTCTACTTTTCTATGGATCAAAGATAAAAGGGCTGATTGGCTGTAAAGCTGATACTCCAGGCAAAAAGGTCCTACTGTCTATCCTCCGTAAAAGGGTATACCTTCTTCCCCCTTTTACAGTCGAGACTGGGCACACCGACGGGACAGCAGTGCAGAGTTCCAACTCTTCATTTCCGAACTCTAAGAAGCGATCTACCTCTTTGCAGATCCCTCTCCTAGGTCGATCACTGTGTAAAGAGGGATCAGCCTCTAAAAGACGTACTTGCGAACAGTATAGAAGCCCCATAAGCCCTTCATATCAAAGAATCAGAATATGTTGAGAAGAGGTCAGAAGTGTAATGTGAAACAGCTTTTTTAATGTACAATAAAGACTATACAGAAAAAAGGTCAGGAGTGCAACGTATAACATACACTACACAGAGAATGGGTCAAAAGTATAATGTACAGTGTAACACAGACTATAGAAATATAAGAGAGGAGTTTAATGTACAGAATAGACAATGCAGAGAAGGGGCCAGGAGTAACATATACTGTTTAGAATACATAGTTAGTGTTTGTTGGTCTTAAGTTTTTTACTTTGATTGTGAATAAGCAATGAAAAATATGTCAGTCAGAAACATGTTGAGCGTGTGGCGTCTAATGTTCTTGTCAGTATTGTGTCTTTTTTACATGTGTTGTGCTCTGGCCAGAGTGGATTACTTTTCTGGCATATTATTTGGTCTGAGTTTACTCTGTGGTAAAAGCGGATGCCCGGTGGGGGTCTATCTATCTATATATTTGTCTCTCTACTTTTCTATGGATCAAAGATAAAAGGGCTGATTGGCTGTAAAGCTGATACTCCAGGCAAAAAGGTCCTACTGTCTATCCTCCGTAAAAGGGTATACCTTCTTCCCACTTTTACAGTCGAGACTGGGCATGCCGACGGGACAGCAGTGCAGAGTTCCAACTCTTCGTTTCCGAACTCTTAGATGCGATTTACCTCTTTACACAGTGATCGACCTAGGAGAGGGATCTGCAAAGAGGGATCAGCCTCTAAGAGACGTACTTGCGAACAGTATAGAAGCTCCATAAGCCCTTCATATCAAAGAATCAGAATATGTTGAGAAGAGGTCAGAAGTGTAATGTGAAACAGCTTTTTTAATGTACAATAAAGACTATACAGAAAAAAGGTCAGGAGTGCAACGTATAACTTACACTACACAGAGAATGGGTCAAAAGTATAATGTACAGTGTAACACAGACTATAGAAATATAAGAGAGGAGTTTAATGCACAGCATAGACAATGCAGAGAAGGGGCCAGGAGTAACATATACTGTTTAGAGTACAGTTAGTGATTGTCGGTCTTAAGATTTTTACTTTGATTGGGAATAAGCAATGAAAAATATGTGAGCCAAAAATATGTTGAGCGTGTGTCGTCTAATGTTCTTGTCAATATTGTGTGTTTTTTAAATGTGTTGTGCTCTGGCCAGAGTGGATTACTTTTCTGGAACATTATTTGGTCTGAGTTTACTCTGTGGAAAAAGCGGATGCCCGGTTGGGGTCTATCTATCTGTATATTTGTCTGTCTACTTTTCTATGGACCAAAGATAAAAGGTCTGATTGGCTGTAAAGCTGATACTCCGGGCAAAAAGGTCCTGCTGTCTATCCTCCGTAAAGGGGTATACCTTCTTCCCACTTTTACAGTCGAGACTGGGCACGCCGACGGGACAGCAGTGCAGAGTTCCAACTCTTCATTTCCGAACTCTAAGATGCGATTTACCTCTTTACACCGTGATCGACCTAGGAGAGGGATCTGCAAAGAGGGATCAGCCTCTAAGAGACGTACTTGCGAACAGTATAGAAGCCCCATAAGCCCTTCATATCAAAGAATCAGAATATGTTGAGAAGAGGTAAGAAGTGTAATGTGAAACAGCTTTTTTAATGTACAATAAAGACTATACAGAAAAAAGGTCAGGAGTACAACGTACAACATACACTACGCAGAGAATGGGTCAAAAGTATAATGTACAGTGTAACACAGATTATAGAAAGATAAGAGAGGAGTTTAATGCACAGCATAGACAATGCAGAGAAAGTGGTCAGGAGTAACATATACTGTTTAGAATACATAGTTAGTGTTTGTCGGTCTTGAATTTTTACTTTGATTGTGAATAAGCAATGAAAAATGTCTGTCAGAAAAATGTTGAGCGTGTGGCATTTAATGTTCTTGTCAGTATTGTGTCTTTTTTTACATGTGTTGTGCTCTGGCCAGAGTGGATTACTTTTCTGGCATATTATTTGGTCTGAGTTTACTCTGTGGTAAAAGCGGATGCCCGGTGGGGGTCTATCTATATATTTGTCTGTCTACTTTTCTATGGATCAAAGATAAAAGGGCTGATTGGCTGTAAAGCTGATACTCCAGGCAAAAAGGTCCTACTGTCTATCCTCCGTAAAAGGGTATACCTTCTTTCACCTTTTACAGTCGAGACTGGGCACACCGACGGGACAGCAGTGCAGAGTTCCAACTCTTCGTTTCTGAACTCTAAGAAGCGATCTACCTCTTTGCAGATCCCTCTCCTAGGTCAATCACTGTGTAAAGCGGGATCAGCCTCTAAAAGACGTACTTGCGAACAGTATAGAAGCTCCATAAGCCCTTCATATCAAAGAATCAGAATATGTTGAGAAGAGGTCAGAAGTGTAATGTGAAATAGCTTTTTTAATGTACAATAAAGACTATACAGAAAAAAGGTCAGGAGTGCAACGTATAACATACACTACACAGAGAATGGGTCAAAAGTATAATGTACAGTGTAACACAGACTATAGAAAGATAAGAGAGGAGTTTAATGCACAGCATAGACAGTGCAGAGAAAGGGCCAGGAGTAACATATACTGTTTAGAGTACACAGTAAGTGTTTGTCGGTCTTAAGTTTTTTACTTTGATTGTGAATAAGCAAGGAAAAATATGTCAGCCAGAAACATGTTGAGCGTGTGGCATCTAATGTTCTTGTCAGTATTGTGTCTTTTTTACATGTGTTGTGCTCTGGCCAGAGCGGATTACTTTTCTGGAACATTTTTTGGTCTGAGTTTACTCTGTGGTAAAAGCGGATGCCCGGTTTGGGTCTATCTATCTATATATTTGTCTGTCTACTTTTCTATGGATCTAAGATAAAAGGGCTGATTGGCTGTAAAGCTGATATTCAGGGCAAAAAGGTCCTGCTGTCTATCCTCCGTAAAAGGGTATACCTTCTTCCCACTTTTACAGTCGAGACTGGGCACGCCGACGGGACAGCAGTGCAGAGTTCCAACTCTTCGTTTCCGAACTCTTAGATGCGATTTACCTCTTTACACAGTGATCGACCTAGGAGAGGGATCTGCAAAGAGGGATCAGCCTCTAAGAGACGTACTTGCGAACAGTATAGAAGCTCCATAAGCCCTTCATATCAAAGAATCAGAATATGTTGAGAAGAGGTCAGAAGTGTAATGTGAAACAGCTTTTTTAATGTACAATAAAGACTATACAGAAAAAAGGTCAGGAAGGCAACGTATAACATACACTACACAGAGAATGGGTCAAAAGTATAATGTACAGTGTAACACAGACTATAGAAAAATAAGAGAGGAGTTTAATGCACAGCATAGACAATGCAGAGAAGGGGCCAGGAGTAACATATACTGTTTAGAATACATAGTGTTTGTCGGTCTTAAGTTTTTTACTTTGATTGTGAATAAGCAAGGAAAAATATGTCAGTCAGAAACATGTTGAGCGTGTGGCATCTAATGTTCTTGTCAGTATTGTGTCTTTTTTACATGTGTTGTGCTCTGGCCAGAGTGGATTACTTTTCTGGCATATTATTTGGTCTGAGTTTACTCTGTGGTAAAAGCGGATGCCCGGTGGGGGTCTATCTATATATTTGTCTGTCTACTTTTCTATGGATCAAAGATAAAAGGGCTGATTGGCTGTAAAGCTGATACTCCAGGCAAAAAGGTCCTACTGTCTATCCTCCGTAAAAGGGTATACCTTCTTCCCCCTTTTACAGTCGAGACTGGGCACACCGACGGGACAGCAGTGCAGAGTTCCAACTCTTCGTTTCCGAACTCTAAGAAGCGATCTACCTCTTTGCAGATCCCTCTGCTAGGTCGATCACTGTGTAAAGAGGGATCAGCCTCTAAAAGACGTACTTGCGAACAGTATAGAAGCCCCATAAGCCCTTCATATCAAAGAATCAGAATATGTTGAGAAGAGGTAAGAAGTGTAATGTGAAACAGCTTTTTTAATGTACAATAAAGACTATACAGAAAAAAGGTCAGGAGTACAACGTACAACATACACTACGCAGAGAATGGGTCAAAAGTATAATGTACAGTGTAACACAGATTATAGAAAGATAAGAGAGGAGTTTAATGCACAGCATAGACAATGCAGAGAAAGTGGCCAGGAGTAACATATACTGTTTAGAATACATAGTTAGTGTTTGTCGGTCTTGAATTTTTACTTTGATTGTGAATAAACAATGAAAAATGTCAGTCACAAAAATGTTGAGCGTGTGGCGTCTAATGTTCTTGTCAGTATTGTGTCTTTTTTCCATGTGTTGTGCTCTGGCCAGAGTGGATTACTTTTCTGGCATATTATTTGGTCTGAGTTTACTCTGTGGTAAAAGCGGATGCCCGGTGGGGGTCTATCTATATATTTGTCTGTCTACTTTTCTATGGATCAAAGATAAAAGGGCTGATTGGCTGTAAAGCTGATACTCCAGGCAAAAAGGTCCTACTGTCTATCCTCCGTAAAAGGGTATACCTTCTTCCCCCTTTTACAGTCGAGACTGGGCACACCGACGGGACAGCAGTGCAGAGTTCCAACTCTTCGTTTCCGAACTCTAAGAAGCGATCTACCTCTTTGCAGATCCCTCTCCTAGGTCGATCACTGTGTAAAGAGGGATCAGCCTCTAAAAGACGTACTTGCGAACAGTATAGAAGCCCCATAAGCCCTTCATATCAAAGAATCAGAATATGTTGAGAAGAGGTCAGAAGTGTAATGTGAAACAGCTTTTTTAATGTACAATAAAGACTATACAGAAAAAAGGTCAGGAGTGCAACGTATAACATACACTACACAGAGAATGGGTCAAAAGTATAATGTACAGTGTAACACAGACTATAGAAATATAAGAGAGGAGTTTAATGTACAGAATAGACAATGCAGAGAAGGGGCCAGGAGTAACATATACTGTTTAGAATACATAGTTAGTGTTTGTTGGTCTTAAGTTTTTTACTTTGATTGTGAATAAGCAATGAAAAATATGTCAGTCAGAAACATGTTGAGCGTGTGGCGTCTAATGTTCTTGTCAGTATTGTGTCTTTTTTACATGTGTTGTGCTCTGGCCAGAGTGGATTACTTTTCTGGCATATTATTTGGTCTGAGTTTACTCTGTGGTAAAAGCGGATGCCCGGTTGGGGTCTATCTATCTATATATTTGTCTCTCTACTTTTCTATGGATCAAAGATAAAAGGGCTGATTGGCTGTAAAGCTGATACTCCAGGCAAAAAGGTCCTACTGTCTATCCTCCGTAAAAGGGTATACCTTCTTCCCACTTTTACAGTCGAGACTGGGCACGCCGATGGGACAGCAGTGCAGAGTTCCAACTCTTCGTTTCCGAACTCTTAGATGCGATTTACCTCTTTACACAGTGATCGACCTAGGAGAGGGATCTGCAAAGAGGGATCAGCCTCTAAGAGACGTACTTGCGAACAGTATAGAAGCTCCATAAGCCCTTCATATCAAAGAATCAGAATATGTTGAGAAGAGGTCAGAAGTGTAATGTGAAACAGCTTTTTTAATGTACAATAAAGACTATACAGAAAAAAGGTCAGGAGTGCAACGTATAACATACACTACACAGAGAATGGGTCAAAAGTATAATGTACAGTGTAACACAGACTATAGAAATATAAGAGAGGAGTTTAATGCACAGCATAGACAATGCAGAGAAGGGGCCAGGAGTAACATATACTGTTTAGAGTACAGTTAGTGATTGTCGGTCTTAAGATTTTTACTTTGATTGGGAATAAGCAATGAAAAATATGTGAGCCAAAAATATGTTGAGCGTGTGTCGTCTAATGTTCTTGTCAATATTGTGTGTTTTTTAAATGTGTTGTGCTCTGGCCAGAGTGGATTACTTTTCTGGAACATTATTTGGTCTGAGTTTACTCTGTGGAAAAAGCGGATGCCCGGTTTGGGTCTATCTATCTATATATTTGTCTGTCTACTTTTCTATGGATCAAAGATAAAAGGTCAGATTGGCTGTAAAGCTGATATTCAGGGCAAAAAGGTCCTGCTGTCTATCCTCCGTAAAAGGGTATACCTTCTTCCCACTTTTACAGTCGAGACTGGGCACGCCGACGGGACAGCAGTGCAGAGTTCCAACTCTTCGTTTCCGAACTCTTAGATGCGATTTACCTCTTTACACAGTGATCGACCTAGGAGAGGGATCTGCAAAGAGGGATCAGCCTCTAAGAGACGTACTTGCGAACAGTATAGAAGCTCCATAAGCCCTTCATATCAAAGAATCAGAATATGTTGAGAAGAGGTCAGAAGTGTAATGTGAAACAGCTTTTTTAATGTACAATAAAGACTATACAGAAAAAAGGTCAGGAAGGCAACGTATAACATACACTACACAGAGAATGGGTCAAAAGTATAATGTACAGTGTAACACAGACTATAGAAAAATAAGAGAGGAGTTTAATGCACAGCATAGACAATGCAGAGAAGGGGCCAGGAGTAACATATACTGTTTAGAATACATAGTGTTTGTCGGTCTTAAGTTTTTTACTTTGATTGTGAATAAGCAAGGAAAAATATGTCAGTCAGAAACATGTTGAGCGTGTGGCATCTAATGTTCTTGTCAGTATTGTGTCTTTTTTACATGTGTTGTGCTCTGGCCAGAGTGGATTACTTTTCTGGCATATTATTTGGTCTGAGTTTACTCTGTGGTAAAAGCGGATGCCCGGTGGGGGTCTATCTATATATTTGTCTGTCTACTTTTCTATGGATCAAAGATAAAAGGGCTGATTGGCTGTAAAGCTGATACTCCAGGCAAAAAGGTCCTACTGTCTATCCTCCGTAAAAGGGTATACCTTCTTCCCCCTTTTACAGTCGAGACTGGGCACACCGACGGGACAGCAGTGCAGAGTTCCAACTCTTCGTTTCCGAACTCTAAGAAGCGATCTACCTCTTTGCAGATCCCTCTGCTAGGTCGATCACTGTGTAAAGAGGGATCAGCCTCTAAAAGACGTACTTGCGAACAGTATAGAAGCCCCATAAGCCCTTCATATCAAAGAATCAGAATATGTTGAGAAGAGGTAAGAAGTGTAATGTGAAACAGCTTTTTTAATGTACAATAAAGACTATACAGAAAAAAGGTCAGGAGTACAACGTACAACATACACTACGCAGAGAATGGGTCAAAAGTATAATGTACAGTGTAACACAGATTATAGAAAGATAAGAGAGGAGTTTAATGCACAGCATAGACAATGCAGAGAAAGTGGCCAGGAGTAACATATACTGTTTAGAATACATAGTTAGTGTTTGTCGGTCTTGAATTTTTACTTTGATTGTGAATAAACAATGAAAAATGTCAGTCACAAAAATGTTGAGCGTGTGGCGTCTAATGTTCTTGTCAGTATTGTGTCTTTTTTCCATGTGTTGTGCTCTGGCCAGAGTGGATTACTTTTCTGGCATATTATTTGGTCTGAGTTTACTCTGTGGTAAAAGCGGATGCCCGGTGGGGGTCTATCTATATATTTGTCTGTCTACTTTTCTATGGATCAAAGATAAAAGGGCTGATTGGCTGTAAAGCTGATACTCCAGGCAAAAAGGTCCTACTGTCTATCCTCCGTAAAAGGGTATACCTTCTTCCCCCTTTTACAGTCGAGACTGGGCACACCGACGGGACAGCAGTGCAGAGTTCCAACTCTTCGTTTCCGAACTCTAAGAAGCGATCTACCTCTTTGCAGATCCCTCTCCTAGGTCGATCACTGTGTAAAGAGGGATCAGCCTCTAAAAGACGTACTTGCGAACAGTATAGAAGCCCCATAAGCCCTTCATATCAAAGAATCAGAATATGTTGAGAAGAGGTCAGAAGTGTAATGTGAAACAGCTTTTTTAATGTACAATAAAGACTATACAGAAAAAAGGTCAGGAGTGCAACGTATAACATACACTACACAGAGAATGGGTCAAAAGTATAATGTACAGTGTAACACAGACTATAGAAATATAAGAGAGGAGTTTAATGTACAGAATAGACAATGCAGAGAAGGGGCCAGGAGTAACATATACTGTTTAGAATACATAGTTAGTGTTTGTTGGTCTTAAGTTTTTTACTTTGATTGTGAATAAGCAATGAAAAATATGTCAGTCAGAAACATGTTGAGCGTGTGGCGTCTAATGTTCTTGTCAGTATTGTGTCTTTTTTACATGTGTTGTGCTCTGGCCAGAGTGGATTACTTTTCTGGCATATTATTTGGTCTGAGTTTACTCTGTGGTAAAAGCGGATGCCCGGTTGGGGTCTATCTATCTATATATTTGTCTCTCTACTTTTCTATGGATCAAAGATAAAAGGGCTGATTGGCTGTAAAGCTGATACTCCAGGCAAAAAGGTCCTACTGTCTATCCTCCGTAAAAGGGTATACCTTCTTCCCACTTTTACAGTCGAGACTGGGCACGCCGATGGGACAGCAGTGCAGAGTTCCAACTCTTCGTTTCCGAACTCTTAGATGCGATTTACCTCTTTACACAGTGATCGACCTAGGAGAGGGATCTGCAAAGAGGGATCAGCCTCTAAGAGACGTACTTGCGAACAGTATAGAAGCTCCATAAGCCCTTCATATCAAAGAATCAGAATATGTTGAGAAGAGGTCAGAAGTGTAATGTGAAACAGCTTTTTTAATGTACAATAAAGACTATACAGAAAAAAGGTCAGGAGTGCAACGTATAACATACACTACACAGAGAATGGGTCAAAAGTATAATGTACAGTGTAACACAGACTATAGAAATATAAGAGAGGAGTTTAATGCACAGCATAGACAATGCAGAGAAGGGGCCAGGAGTAACATATACTGTTTAGAGTACAGTTAGTGATTGTCGGTCTTAAGATTTTTACTTTGATTGGGAATAAGCAATGAAAAATATGTGAGCCAAAAATATGTTGAGCGTGTGTCGTCTAATGTTCTTGTCAATATTGTGTGTTTTTTAAATGTGTTGTGCTCTGGCCAGAGTGGATTACTTTTCTGGAACATTATTTGGTCTGAGTTTACTCTGTGGAAAAAGCGGATGCCCGGTTTGGGTCTATCTATCTATATATTTGTCTGTCTACTTTTCTATGGATCAAAGATAAAAGGTCAGATTGGCTGTAAAGCTGATATTCAGGGCAAAAAGGTCCTGCTGTCTATCCTCCGTAAAAGGGTATACCTTCTTCCCACTTTTACAGTCGAGACTGGGCACGCCGACGGGACAGCAGTGCAGAGTTCCAACTCTTCGTTTCCGAACTCTTAGATGCGATTTACCTCTTTACACAGTGATCGACCTAGGAGAGGGATCTGCAAAGAGGGATCAGCCTCTAAGAGACGTACTTGCGAACAGTATAGAAGCTCCATAAGCCCTTCATATCAAAGAATCAGAATATGTTGAGAAGAGGTCAGAAGTGTAATGTGAAACAGCTTTTTTAATGTACAATAAAGACTATACAGAAAAAAGGTCAGGAAGGCAACGTATAACATACACTACACAGAGAATGGGTCAAAAGTATAATGTACAGTGTAACACAGACTATAGAAAAATAAGAGAGGAGTTTAATGCACAGCATAGACAATGCAGAGAAGGGGCCAGGAGTAACATATACTGTTTAGAATACATAGTGTTTGTCGGTCTTAAGTTTTTTACTTTGATTGTGAATAAGCAAGGAAAAATATGTCAGTCAGAAACATGTTGAGCGTGTGGCATCTAATGTTCTTGTCAGTATTGTGTCTTTTTTACATGTGTTGTGCTCTGGCCAGAGTGGATTACTTTTCTGGCATATTATTTGGTCTGAGTTTACTCTGTGGTAAAAGCGGATGCCCGGTGGGGGTCTATCTATATATTTGTCTGTCTACTTTTCTATGGATCAAAGATAAAAGGGCTGATTGGCTGTAAAGCTGATACTCCAGGCAAAAAGGTCCTACTGTCTATCCTCCGTAAAAGGGTATACCTTCTTCCCCCTTTTACAGTCGAGACTGGGCACACCGACGGGACAGCAGTGCAGAGTTCCAACTCTTCGTTTCCGAACTCTAAGAAGCGATCTACCTCTTTGCAGATCCCTCTCCTAGGTCGATCACTGTGTAAAGAGGGATCAGCCTCTAAAAGACGTACTTGCGAACAGTATAGAAGCCCCATAAGCCCTTCATATCAAAGAATCAGAATATGTTGAGAAGAGGTAAGAAGTGTAATGTGAAATAGCTTTTTTAATGTACAATAAAGACTATACAGAAAAAAGGTCAGGAGTACAACGTACAACATACACTACGCAGAGAATGGGTCAAAAGTATAATGTACAGTGTAACACAGATTATAGAAAGATAAGAGAGGAGTTTAATGCACAGCATAGACAATGCAGAGAAAGTGGCCAGGAGTAACATATACTGTTTAGAATACATAGTTAGTGTTTGTCGGTCTTGAATTTTTACTTTGATTGTGAATAAACAATGAAAAATGTCAGTCAGAAAAATGTTGAGCGTGTGGCGTCTAATGTTCTTGTCAGTATTGTGTCTTTTTTCCATGTGTTGTGCTCTGGCCAGAGTGGATTACTTTTCTGGCATATTATTTGGTCTGAGTTTACTCTGTGGTAAAAGCGGATGCCCGGTTGGGGTCTATCTATCTATATATTTGTCTCTCTACTTTTCTATGGATCAAAGATAAAAGGGCTGATTGGCTGTAAAGCTGATACTCCAGGCAAAAAGGTCCTACTGTCTATCCTCCGTAAAAGGGTATACCTTCTTCCCACTTTTACAGTCGAGACTGGGCACGCCGATGGGACAGCAGTGCAGAGTTCCAACTCTTCGTTTCCGAACTCTTAGATGCGATTTACCTCTTTACACAGTGATCGACCTAGGAGAGGGATCTGCAAAGAGGGATCAGCCTCTAAGAGACGTACTTGCGAACAGTATAGAAGCCCCATAAGCCCTTCATATCAAAGAATCAGAATATGTTGAGAAGAGGTAAGAAGTGTAATGTGAAATAGCTTTTTTAATGTACAATAAAGACTATACAGAAAAA
The DNA here is from genome assembly GCF_062004578.1 of Staurois parvus. Taxonomy (NCBI): domain Eukaryota; kingdom Metazoa; phylum Chordata; class Amphibia; order Anura; family Ranidae; genus Staurois; species Staurois parvus. The sequence continues at coordinate 14,621,452 of NW_028318078.1, read as the reverse complement.
AGGTCAGGAGTGCAACGTATAACATACACTACACAGAGAATGGGTCAAAAGTATAATGTACAGTGTAACACAGACTATAGAAATATAAGAGAGGAGTTTAATGCACAGCATAGACAATGCAGAGAAGGGGCCAGGAGTAACATATACTGTTTAGAGTACAGTTAGTGATTGTCGGTCTTAAGATTTTTACTTTGATTGGGAATAAGCAATGAAAAATATGTGAGCCAAAAATATGTTGAGCGTGTGTCGTCTAATGTTCTTGTCAATATTGTGTGTTTTTTAAATGTGTTGTGCTCTGGCCAGAGTGGATTACTTTTCTGGAACATTATTTGGTCTGAGTTTACTCTGTGGAAAAAGCGGATGCCCGGTTGGGGTCTATCTATCTGTATATTTGTCTGTCTACTTTTCTATGGACCAAAGATAAAAGGTCTGATTGGCTGTAAAGCTGATACTCCGGGCAAAAAGGTCCTGCTGTCTATCCTCCGTAAAGGGGTATACCTTCTTCCCACTTTTACAGTCGAGACTGGGCACGCCGACGGGACAGCAGTGCAGAGTTCCAACTCTTCATTTCCGAACTCTAAGATGCGATTTACCTCTTTACACCGTGATCGACCTAGGAGAGGGATCTGCAAAGAGGGATCAGCCTCTAAGAGACGTACTTGCGAACAGTATAGAAGCTCCATAAGCCCTTCATATCAAAGAATCAGAATTTGCTGAGAAGAGGTTAGAAGTGTAATGTGAAACATAGCTTTTTAATGTACAATAAAGACTATACAGAAAAAAGGTCAGGAGTGCAACGTATAACATACACTACACAGAGAATGGGTCAAAAGTATAATGTACAGTGTAACACAGACTATAGAAATATAAGAGAGGAGTTTAATGCACAGCATAGACAATGCAGAGAAGGGGCCAGGAGTAACATATACTGTTTAGAATACATAGTTAGTGTTTGTCGGTCTTAAGTTTTTTACTTTGATTGTGAATAAGCAAGGAAAAATATGTCAGTCAGAAACATGTTGAGCGTGTGGCATCTAATGTTCTTGTCAGTATTGTGTCTTTTTTCCATGTGTTGTGCTCTGGCCAGAGTGGATTACTTTTCTGGCATATTATTTGGTCTGAGTTTACTCTGTGGTAAAAGCGGATGCCCAGTGGGGGTCTATCTATATATTTGTCTGTCTACTTTTCTATGGATCAAAGATAAAAGGGCTGATTGGCTGTAAAGCTGATACTCCAGGCAAAAAGGTCCTACTGTCTATCCTCCGTAAAAGGGTATACCTTCTTCCACCTTTTACAGTCGAGACTGGGCACACCGACGGGACAGCAGAGCAGAGTTCCAACTCTTCGTTTCTGAACTCTAAGAAGCGATCTACCTCTTTGCAGATCCCTCTCCTAGGTCAATCACTGTGTAAAGAGGGATCAGCCTCTAAAAGACGTACTTGCGAACAGTATAGAAGCTCCATAAGCCCTTCATATCAAAGAATCAGAATATGTTGAGAAGAGGTCAGAAGTGTAATGTGAAATAGCTTTTTTAATGTACAATAAAGACTATACAGAAAAAAGGTCAGGAGTGCAACGTATAACATACACTACACAGAGAATGGGTCAAAAGTATAATGTACAGTGTAACACAGACTATAGAAAGATAAGAGAGGAGTTTAATGCACAGCATAGACAGTGCAGAGAAAGGGCCAGGAGTAACATATACTGTTTAGAGTACACAGTAAGCGTTTGTCGGTCTTAAGTTTTTTACTTTGATTGTGAATAAGCAAGGAAATATATGTCAGCCAGAAACATGTTGAGCGTGTGGCATCTAATGTTCTTGTCAGTATTGTGTCTTTTTTACATGTGTTGTGCTCTGGCCAGAGCGGATTACTTTTCTGGAACATTTTTTGGTCTGAGTTTACTCTGTGGTAAAAGCGGATGCCCGGTTTGGGTCTATCTATCTATATATTTGTCTGTCTACTTTTCTATTGATCAAAGATAAAAGGGCTGATTGGCTGTAAAGCTGATATTCAGGGCAAAAAGGTCCTGCTGTCTATCCTCCGTAAAAGGGTATACCTTCTTCCCACTTTTACAGTCGAGACTGGGCACGCCGACGGGACAGCAGTGCAGAGTTCCAACTCTTCGTTTCCGAACTCTTAGATGCGATTTACCTCTTTACACAGTGATCGACCTAGGAGAGGGATCTGCAAAGAGGGATCAGCCTCTAAGAGACGTACTTGCGAACAGTATAGAAGCTCCATAAGCCCTTCATATCAAAGAATCAGAATATGTTGAGAAGAGGTCAGAAGTGTAATGTGAAACAGCTTTTTTAATGTACAATAAAGACTATACAGAAAAAAGGTCAGGAAGGCAACGTATAACATACACTACACAGAGAATGGGTCAAAAGTATAATGTACAGTGTAACACAGACTATAGAAAAATAAGAGAGGATTTTAATGCACAGCATAGACAATGCAGAGAAGGGGCCAGGAGTAACATATACTGTTTAGAATACATAGTTAGTGTTTGTCGGTCTTAAGTTTTTTACTTTGATTGTGAATAAGCAAGGAAAAATATGTCAGTCAGAAACATGTTGAGCGTGTGGCATCTAATGTTCTTGTCAGTATTGTGTCTTTTTTACATGTGTTGTGCTCTGGCCAGAGTGGATTACTTTTCTGACATATTATTTGGTCTGAGTTTACTCTGTGGTAAAAGCGGATGCCAGGTGGGGGTCTATCTATATATTTGTCTGTCTACTTTTCTATGGATCAAAGATAAAAGGGCTGATTGGCTGTAAAGCTGATACTCCAGGCAAAAAGGTCCTACTGTCTATCCTCCGTAAAAGGGTATACCTTCTTCCCCCTTTTACAGTCGAGACTGGGCACACCGACGGGACAGCAGTGCAGAGTTCCAACTCTTCGTTTCTGAACTCTAAGAAGCGATCTACCTCTTTGCAGATCCCTCTCCTAGGTCAATCACTGTGTAAAGAGGGATCAGCCTCTAAAAGACGTACTTGCGAACAGTATAGAAGCCCCATAAGCCCTTCATATCAAAGAATCAGAATATGTTGAGAAGAGGTAAGAAGTGTAATGTGAAACAGCTTTTTTAATGTACAATAAAGACTATACAGAAAAAAGGTCAGGAGTACAACGTACAACATACACTACGCAGAGAATGGGTCAAAAGTATAATGTACAGTGTAACACAGATTATAGAAAGATAAGAGAGGAGTTTAATGCACAGCATAGACAATGCAGAGAAAGTGGCCAGGAGTAACATATACTGTTTAGAATACATAGTTAGTGTTTGTCGGTCTTGAATTTTTACTTTGATTGTGAATAAGCAATGAAAAATGTCAGTCAGAAAAATGTTGAGCATGTGGCGTCTAATGTTCTTGTCAGTATTGTGTCTTTTTTCCATGTGTTGTGCTCTGGCCAGAGTGGATTACTTTTCTGGCATATTATTTGGTCTGAGTTTACTCTGTGGTAAAAGCGGATGCCCGGTGGGGGTCTATCTATATATTTGTCTGTCTACTTTTCTATGGATCAAAGATAAAAGGGCTGATTGGCTGTAAAGCTGATACTCCAGGCAAAAAGGTCCTACTGTCTATCCTCCGTAAAAGGGTATACCTTCTTCCACCTTTTACAGTCGAGACTGGGCACACCGACGGGACAGCAGTGCAGAGTTCCAACTCTTCGTTTCCGAACTCTAAGAAGCGATCTACCTCTTTGCAGATCCCTCTCCTAGGTCGATCACTGTGTAAAGAGGGATCAGCCTCTAAAAGACGTACTTGCGAACAGTATAGAAGCCCCATAAGCCCTTCATATCAAAGAATCAGAATATGTTGAGAAGAGGTCAGAAGTGTAATGTGAAACAGCTTTTTTAATGTACAATAAAGACTATACAGAAAAAAGGACAGGAGTGCAACGTATAACATACACTACACAGAGAATGGGTCAAAAGTATAATGTACAGTGTAACACAGACTATAGAAATATAAGAGAGGAGTTTAATGTACAGAATAGACAGTGCAGAGAAGGGGCCAGGAGTAACATATACTGTTTAGAATACATAGTTAGTGTTTGTTGGTCTTAAGTTTTTTACTTTGATTGTGAATAAGCAATGAAAAATATGTCAGTCAGAAACATGTTGAGCGTGTGGTGTCTAATGTTCTTGTCAGTATTGTGTCTTTTTTACATGTGTTGTGCTCTGGCCAGAGTGGATTACTTTTCTGGCATATTATTTGGTCTGAGTTTACTCTGTGGTAAAAGCGGATGCCCGGTTGGGGTCTATCTATCTATATATTTGTCTCTCTACTTTTCTATGGATCAAAGATAAAAGGGCTGATTGGCTGTAAAGCTGATACTCCAGGCAAAAAGGTCCTACTGTCTATCCTCCGTAAAAGGGTATACCTTCTTCCCACTTTTACAGTCGAGACTGGGCACGCCGACGGGACAGCAGTGCAGAGTTCCAACTCTTCGTTTCCGAACTCTTAGATGCGATTTACCTCTTTACACAGTGATCGACCTAGGAGAGGGATCTGCAAAGAGGGATCAGCCTCTAAGAGACGTACTTGCGAACAGTATAGAAGCTCCATAAGCCCTTCATATCAAAGAATCAGAATATGTTGAGAAGAGGTCAGAAGTGTAATGTGAAACAGCTTTTTTAATGTACAATAAAGACTATACAGAAAAAAGGTCAGGAGTGCAACGTATAACATACACTACACAGAGAATGGGTCAAAAGTATAATGTACAGTGTAACACAGACTATAGAAATATAAGAGAGGAGTTTAATGCACAGCATAGACAATGCAGAGAAGGGGCCAGGAGTAACATATACTGTTTAGAGTACAGTTAGTGATTGTCGGTCTTAAGATTTTTACTTTGATTGGGAATAAGCAATGAAAAATATGTGAGCCAAAAATATGTTGAGCGTGTGTCGTCTAATGTTCTTGTCAATATTGTGTGTTTTTTAAATGTGTTGTGCTCTGGCCAGAGTGGATTACTTTTCTGGAACATTATTTGGTCTGAGTTTACTCTGTGGAAAAAGCGGATGCCCGGTTGGGGTCTATCTATCTGTATATTTGTCTGTCTACTTTTCTATGGACCAAAGATAAAAGGTCTGATTGGCTGTAAAGCTGATACTCCGGGCAAAAAGGTCCTGCTGTCTATCCTCCGTAAAGGGGTATACCTTCTTCCCACTTTTACAGTCGAGACTGGGCACGCCGACGGGACAGCAGTGCAGAGTTCCAACTCTTCATTTCCGAACTCTAAGATGCGATTTACCTCTTTACACCGTGATCGACCTAGGAGAGGGATCTGCAAAGAGGGATCAGCCTCTAAGAGACGTACTTGCGAACAGTATAGAAGCTCCATAAGCCCTTCATATCAAAGAATCAGAATTTGCTGAGAAGAGGTTAGAAGTGTAATGTGAAACATAGCTTTTTAATGTACAATAAAGACTATACAGAAAAAAGGTCAGGAGTGCAACGTATAACATACACTACACAGAGAATGGGTCAAAAGTATAATGTACAGTGTAACACAGACTATAGAAAGATAAGAGAGGAGTTTAATGCACAGCATAGACAGTGCAGAGAAAGGGACAGGAGTAACATATACTGTTTAGAGTACACAGTAAGTGTTTGTCGGTCTTAAGTTTTTTACTTTGATTGTGAATAAGCAAGGAAAAATATGTCAGCCAGAAACATGTTGAGCGTGTGGCATCTAATGTTCTTGTCAGTATTGTGTCTTTTTTACATGTGTTGTGCTCTGGCCAGAGTGGATTACTTTTCTGGAACATTTTTTGGTCTGAGTTTACTCTGTGGTAAAAGCGGATGCCCGGTTTGGGTCTATCTATCTATATATTTCTCTGTCTACTTTTCTATGGATCAAAGATAAAAGGGCTGATTGGCTGTAAAGCTGATATTCAGGGCAAAAAGGTCCTGCTGTCTATCCTCCGTAAAAGGGTATACCTTCTTCCCACTTTTACTGTCGAGACTGGGCACGCCGACGGGACAGCAGTGCAGAGTTCCAACTCTTCGTTTCCGAACTCTTAGATGCGATTTACCTCTTTACACAGTGATCGACCTAGGAGAGGGATCTGCAAAGAGGGATCAGCCTCTTAGAGACGTACTTGCGAACAGTATAGAAGCTCCATAAGCCCTTCATATCAAAGAATCAGAATATGTTGAGAAGAGGTCAGAAGTGTAATGTGAAACAGCTTTTTTAATGTACAATAAAGACTATACAGAAAAAAGGTCAGGAGTGCAACGTATAACATACACTACACAGAGAATGGGTCAAAAGTATAATGTACAGTGTAACACAGACTATAGAAAAATAAGAGAGGAGTTTAATGCACAGCATAGACAATGCAGAGAAGGGGCCAGGAGTAACATATACTGTTTAGAATACATAGTTAGTGTTTGTCGGTCTTAAGTTTTTTACTTTGATTGTGAATAAGCAAGGAAAAATATGTCAGTCAGAAACATGTTGAGCGTGTGGCATCTAATGTTCTTGTCAGTATTGTGTCTTTTTTACATGTGTTGTGCTCTGGCCAGAGTGGATTACTTTTCTGGCATATTATTTGGTCTGAGTTTACTCTGTGGTAAAAGCGGATGCCCGGTGGGGGTCTATCTATATATTTGTCTGTCTACTTTTCTATGGATCAAAGATAAAAGGGCTGATTGGCTGTAAAGCTGATACTCCAGGCAAAAAGGTCCTACTGTCTATCCTCCGTAAAAGGGTATACCTTCTTCCCCCTTTTACAGTCGAGACTGGGCACACCGACGGGACAGCAGTGCAGAGTTCCAACTCTTCGTTTCTGAACTCTAAGAAGCGATCTACCTCTTTGCAGATCCCTCTCCTAGGTCAATCACTGTGTAAAGAGGGATCAGCCTCTAAAAGACGTACTTGCGAACAGTATAGAAGCCCCATAAGCCCTTCATATCAAAGAATCAGAATATGTTGAGAAGAGGTAAGAAGTGTAATGTGAAACAGCTTTTTTAATGTACAATAAAGACTATACAGAAAAAAGGTCAGGAGTACAACGTACAACATACACTACGCAGAGAATGGGTCAAAAGTATAATGTACAGTGTAACACAGATTATAGAAAAATAAGAGAGGAGTTTAATGCACAGCATAGACAATGCAGAGAAAGTGGCCAGGAGTAACATATACTGTTTAGAATACATAGTTAGTGTTTGTCGGTCTTGAATTTTTACTTTGATTGTGAATAAGCAATGAAAAATGTCAGTCAGAAAAATGTTGAGCATGTGGCGTCTAATGTTCTTGTCAGTATTGTGTCTTCTTTCCATGTGTTGTGCTCTGGCCAGAGTGGATTACTTTTCTGGCATATTATTTGGTCTGAGTTTACTCTGTGGTAAAAGCGGATGCCCGGTGGGGGTCTATCTATATATTTGTCTGTCTACTTTTCTATGGATCAAAGATAAAAGGGCTGATTGGCTGTAAAGCTGATACTCCAGGCAAAAAGGTCCTACTGTCTATCCTCCGTAAAAGGGTATACCTTCTTCCCCCTTTTACAGTCGAGACTGGGCACACCGACGGGACAGCAGTGCAGAGTTCCAACTCTTCGTTTCCGAACTCTAAGAAGCGATCTACCTCTTTGCAGATCCCTCTCCTAGGTCGATCACTGTGTAAAGAGGGATCAGCCTCTAAAAGACGTACTTGCGAACAGTATAGAAGCCCCATAAGCCCTTCATATCAAAGAATCAGAATATGTTGAGAAGAGGTCAGAAGTGTAATGTGAAACAGCTTTTTTAATGTACAATAAAGACTATACAGAAAAAAGGTCAGGAGTGCAACGTATAACATACACTACACAGAGAATGGGTCAAAAGTATAATGTACAGTGTAACACAGACTATAGAAATATAAGAGAGGAGTTTAATGTACAGAATAGACAGTGCAGAGAAGGGGCCAGGAGTAACATATACTGTTTAGAATACATAGTTAGTGTTTGTTGGTCTTAAGTTTTTTACTTTGATTGTGAATAAGCAATGAAAAATATGTCAGTCAGAAACATGTTGAGCGTGTGGTGTCTAATGTTCTTGTCAGTATTGTGTCTTTTTTACATGTGTTGTGCTCTGGCCAGAGTGGATTACTTTTCTGGCATATTATTTGGTCTGAGTTTACTCTGTGGTAAAAGCGGATGCCCGGTTGGGGTCTATCTATCTATATATTTGTCTCTCTACTTTTCTATGGATCAAAGATAAAAGGGCTGATTGGCTGTAAAGCTGATACTCCAGGCAAAAAGGTCCTACTGTCTATCCTCCGTAAAAGGGTATACCTTCTTCCCACTTTTACAGTCGAGACTGGGCACGCCGACGGGACAGCAGTGCAGAGTTCCAACTCTTCGTTTCCGAACTCTTAGATGCGATTTACCTCTTTACACAGTGATCGACCTAGGAGAGGGATCTGCAAAGAGGGATCAGCCTCTAAGAGACGTACTTGCGAACAGTATAGAAGCTCCATAAGCCCTTCATATCAAAGAATCAGAATATGTTGAGAAGAGGTCAGAAGTGTAATGTGAAACAGCTTTTTTAATGTACAATAAAGACTATACAGAAAAAAGGTCAGGAGTGCAACGTATAACATACACTACACAGAGAATGGGTCAAAAGTATAATGTACAGTGTAACACAGACTATAGAAATATAAGAGAGGAGTTTAATGCACAGCATAGACAATGCAGAGAAGGGGCCAGGAGTAACATATACTGTTTAGAGTACAGTTAGTGATTGTCGGTCTTAAGATTTTTACTTTGATTGGGAATAAGCAATGAAAAATATGTGAGCCAAAAATATGTTGAGCGTGTGTCGTCTAATGTTCTTGTCAATATTGTGTGTTTTTTAAATGTGTTGTGCTCTGGCCAGAGTGGATTACTTTTCTGGAACATTATTTGGTCTGAGTTTACTCTGTGGAAAAAGCGGATGCCCGGTTGGGGTCTATCTATCTGTATATTTGTCTGTCTACTTTTCTATGGACCAAAGATAAAAGGTCTGATTGGCTGTAAAGCTGATACTCCGGGCAAAAAGGTCCTGCTGTCTATCCTCCGTAAAGGGGTATACCTTCTTCCCACTTTTACAGTCGAGACTGGGCACGCCGACGGGACAGCAGTGCAGAGTTCCAACTCTTCATTTCCGAACTCTAAGATGCGATTTACCTCTTTACACCGTGATCGACCTAGGAGAGGGATCTGCAAAGAGGGATCAGCCTCTAAGAGACGTACTTGCGAACAGTATAGAAGCTCCATAAGCCCTTCATATCAAAGAATCAGAATTTGCTGAGAAGAGGTTAGAAGTGTAATGTGAAACATAGCTTTTTAATGTACAATAAAGACTATACAGAAAAAAGGTCAGGAGTGCAACGTATAACATACACTACACAGAGAATGGGTCAAAAGTATAATGTACAGTGTAACACAGACTATAGAAATATAAGAGAGGAGTTTAATGCACAGCATAGACAATGCAGAGAAGGGGCCAGGAGTAACATATACTGTTTAGAATACATAGTTAGTGTTTGTAGGTCTTAAGTTTTTTACTTTGATTGTGAATAAGCAAGGAAAAATATGTCAGTCAAAAACATGTTGAGCTTGTGGCATCTAATGTTCTTGTCAGTATTGTGTCTTTTTTTACTTGTGTTGTGCTCTGGCCAGAGTGGATTACTTTTCTGGCATATTATTTGGTCTGAGTTTACTCTGTGGTAAAAGCGGATGCCCGGTGGGGGTCTATCTATATATTTGTCTGTCTACTTTTCTATGGATCAAAGATAAAAGGGCTGATTGGCTGTAAAGCTGATACTCCAGGCAAAAAGGTCCTACTGTCTATCCTCCGTAAAAGGGTATACCTTCTTCCACCTTTTACAGTCGAGACTGGGCACACCGACGGGACAGCAGTGCAGAGTTCCAACTCTTCGTTTCTGAACTCTAAGAAGCGATCTACCTCTTTGCAGATCCCTCTCCTAGGTCAATCACTGTGTAAAGAGGGATCAGCCTCTAAAAGACGTACTTGCGAACAGTATAGAAGCTCCATAAGCCCTTCATATCAAAGAATCAGAATATGTTGAGAAGAGGTCAGAAGTGTAATGTGAAATAGCTTTTTTAATGTACAATAAAGACTATACAGAAAAAAGGTCAGGAGTGCAACGTATAACATACACTACACAGAGAATGGGTCAAAAGTATAATGTACAGTGTAACACAGACTATAGAAAGATAAGAGAGGAGTTTAATGCACAGCATAGACAGTGCAGAGAAAGGGACAGGAGTAACATATACTGTTTAGAGTACACAGTAAGTGTTTGTCGGTCTTAAGTTTTTTACTTTGATTGTGAATAAGCAAGGAAAAATATGTCAGCCAGAAACATGTTGAGCATGTGGCATCTAATGTTCTTGTCAGTATTGTGTCTTTTTTACATGTGTTGTGCTCTGGCCAGAGCGGATTACTTTTCTGGAACATTTTTTGGTCTGAGTTTACTCTGTGGTAAAAGCGGATGCCCGGTTGGGTCTATCTATCTATATATTTGTCTGTCTACTTTTCTATGGATCAAAGATAAAAGGGCTGATTGGCTGTAAAGCTGATATTCAGGGCAAAAAGGTCCTGCTGTCTATCCTCCGTAAAAGGGTATACCTTCTTCCCACTTTTACAGTCGAGACTGGGCACGCCGACGGGACAGCAGTGCAGAGTTCCAAATCTTCGTTTCCGAACTCTTAGATGCGATTTACCTCTTTACACAGTGATCGACCTAGGAGAGGGATCTGCAAAGAGGGATCAGCCTCTAAGAGACGTACTTGCGAACAGTATAGAAGCTCCATAAGCCCTTCATATCAAAGAATCAGAATATGTTGAGAAGAGGTCAGAAGTGTAATGTGAAACAGCTTTTTTAATGTACAATAAAGACTATACAGAAAAAAGGTCAGGAGTGCAACGTATAACATACACTACACAGAGAATGGGTCAAAAGTATAATGTACAGTGTAACACAGACTATAGAAAAATAAGAGAGGAGTTTAATGCACAGCATAGACAATGCAGAGAAGGGGCCAGGAGTAACATATACTGTTTAGAATACATAGTTAGTGTTTGTCAGTCTTAAGTTTTTTACTTTGATTGTGAATAAGCAAGGAAAAATATGTCAGTCAGAAACATGTTGAGCGTGTGGCATCTAATGTTCTTGTCAGTATTGTGTCTTTTTTACATGTGTTGTGCTCTGGCCAGAGTGGATTACTTTTCTGGCATATTATTTGGTCTGAGTTTACTCTGTGGTAAAAGCGGATGCCCGGTGGGGGTCTATCTATATATTTGTCTGTCTACTTTTCTATGGATCAAAGATAAAAGGGCTGATTGGCTGTAAAGCTGATACTCCAGGCAAAAAGGTCCTACTGTCTATCCTCCGTAAAAGGGTATACCTTCTTCCCCCTTTTACAGTCGAGACTGGGCACACCGACGGGACAGCAGTGCAGAGTTCCAACTCTTCGTTTCTGAACTCTAAGAAGCGATCTACCTCTTTGCAGATCCCTCTCCTAGGTCAATCACTGTGTAAAGAGGGATCAGCCTCTAAAAGACGTACTTGCGAACAGTATAGAAGCCCCATAAGCCCTTCATATCAAAGAATCAGAATATGTTGAGAAGAGGTAAGAAGTGTAATGTGAAACAGCTTTTTTAATGTACAATAAAGACTGTACAGAAAAAAGATCAGGAGTACAACGTACAACATACACTACGCAGAGAATGGGTCAAAAGTATAATGTACAGTGTAACACAGATTATAGAAAGATAAGAGAGGAGTTTAATGCACAGCATAGACAATGCAGAGAAAGTGGCCAGGAGTAACATATACTGTTTAGAATACATAGTTAGTGTTTGTCGGTCTTGAATTTTTACTTTGATTGTGAATAAGCAATGAAAAATGTCAGTCAGAAAAATGTTGAGCATGTGGCGTCTAATGTTCTTGTCAGTATTGTGTCTTTTTTCCATGTGTTGTGCTCTGGCCAGAGTGGATTACTTTTCTGGCATATTATTTGGTCTGAGTTTACTCTGTGGTAAAAGCGGATGCCCGGTGGGGGTCTATCTATATATTTGTCTGTCTACTTTTCTATGGATCAAAGATAAAAGGGCTGATTGGCTGTAAAGCTGATACTCCAGGCAAAAAGGTCCTACTGTCTATCCTCCGTAAAAGGGTATACCTTCTTCCCCCTTTTACAGTCGAGACTGGGCACACCGACGGGACAGCAGTGCAGAGTTCCAACTCTTCGTTTCCGAACTCTAAGAAGCGATCTACCTCCTTGCAGATCCCTCTCCTAGGTCGATCACTGTGTAAAGAGGGATCAGCCTCTAAAAGACGTACTTGCGAACAGTATAGAAGCCCCATAAGCCCTTCATATCAAAGAATCAGAATATGTTGAGAAGAGGTCAGAAGTGTAATGTGAAACAGCTTTTTTAATGTACAATAAAGACTATACAGAAAAAAGGTCAGGAGTGCAACGTATAACATACACTACACAGAGAATGGGTCAAAAGTATAATGTACAGTGTAACACAGACTATAGAAATATAAGAGAGGAGTTTAATGTACAGAATAGACAGTGCAGAGAAGGGGCCAGGAGTAACATATACTGTTTAGAATACATAGTGTTTGTTGGTCTTAAGTTTTTTACTTTGATTGTGAATAAGCAATGAAAAATATGTCAGTCAGAAACATGTTGAGCGTGTGGCGTCTAATGTTCTTGTCAGTATTGTGTCTTTTTTACATGTGTTGTGCTCTGGCCAGAGTGGATTACTTTTCTGGCATATTATTTGGTCTGAGTTTACTCTGTGGTAAAAGCGGATGCCCGGTTGGGGTCTATCTATCTATATATTTGTCTCTCTACTCTTCTATGGATCAAAGATAAAAGGGCTGATTGGCTGTAAAGCTGATACTCCAGGCAAAAAGGTCCTACTGTCTATCCTCCGTAAAAGGGTATACCTTCTTCCCACTTTTACAGTCGAGACTGGGCACGCCGACGGGACAGCAGTGCAGAGTTCCAACTCTTCGTTTCCGAACTCTTAGATGCGATTTACCTCTTTACACAGTGATCGACCTAGGAGAGGGATCTGCAAAGAGGGATCAGCCTCTAAGAGACGTACTTGCGAACAGTATAGAAGCTCCATAAGCCCTTCATATCAAAGAATCAGAATATGTTGAGAAGAGGTCAGAAGTGTAATGTGAAACAGCTTTTTTAATGTACAATAAAGACTATACAGAAAAAAGGTCAGGAGTGCAACGTATAACATACACTACACAGAGAATGGGTCAAAAGTATAATGTACAGTGTAACACAGACTATAGAAATATAAGAGAGGAGTTTAATGCACAGCATAGACAATGCAGAGAAGGGGCCAGGAGTAACATATACTGTTTAGAGTACAGTTAGTGATTGTCGGTCTTAAGATTTTTACTTTGATTGGGAATAAGCAATGAAAAATATGTGAGCCAAAAATATGTTGAGCGTGTGTCGTCTAATGTTCTTGTCAATATTGTGTGTTTTTTAAATGTGTTGTGCTCTGGCCAGAGTGGATTATTTTTCTGGAACATTATTTGGTCTGAGTTTACTCTGTGGAAAAAGCGGATGCCCGGTTGGGGTCTATCTATCTGTATATTTGTCTGTCTACTTTTCTATGGACCAAAGATAAAAGGTCTGATTGGCTGTAAAGCTGATACTCCGGGCAAAAAGGTCCTGCTGTCTATCCTCCGTAAAGGGGTATACCTTCTTCCCACTTTTACAGTCGAGACTGGGCACGCCGACGGGACAGCAGTGCAGAGTTCCAACTCTTCATTTCCGAACTCTAAGATGCGATTTACCTCTTTACACCGTGATCGACCTAGGAGAGGGATCTGCAAAGAGGGATCAGCCTCTAAGAGACGTACTTGCGAACAGTATAGAAGCTCCATAAGCCCTTCATATCAAAGAATCAGAATTTGCTGAGAAGAGGTTAGAAGTGTAATGTGAAACATAGCTTTTTAATGTACAATAAAGACTATACAGAAAAAAGGTCAGGAGTGCAACATATAACATACACTACACAGAGAATGGGTCAAAAGTATAATGTACAGTGTAACACAGACTATAGAAATATAAGAGAGGAGTTTAATGCACAGCATAGACAATGCAGAGAAGGGGCCAGGAGTAACATATACTGTTTAGAATACATAGTTAGTGTTTGTCGGTCTTAAGTTTTTTACTTTGATTGTGAATAAGCAATGAAAAATATGTCAGTCAGAAACATGTTGAGCGTGTGGCATCTAATGTTCTTGTCAGTATTGTGTCTTTTTTTACATGTGTTGTGCTCTGGCCAGAGTGGATTACTTTTCTGGCATATTATTTGGTCTGAGTTTACTCTGTGGTAAAAGCGGATGCCCGGTGGGGGTCTATCTATATATTTGTCTGTCTACTTTTCTATGGATCAAAGATAAAAGGGCTGATTGGCTGTAAAGCTGATACTCCAGGCAAAAAGGTCCTACTGTCTATCCTCCGTAAAAGGGTATACCTTCTTTCACCTTTTACAGTCGAGACTGGGCACACCGACGGGACAGCAGTGCAGAGTTCCAACTCTTCGTTTCTGAACTCTAAGAAGCGATCTACCTCTTTGCAGATCCCTCTCCTAGGTCAATCACTGTGTAAAGCGGGATCAGCCTCTAAAAGACGTACTTGCGAACAGTATAGAAGCTCCATAAGCCCTTCATATCAAAGAATCAGAATATGTTGAGAAGAGGTCAGAAGTGTAATGTGAAATAGCTTTTTTAATGTACAATAAAGATTATACAGAAAAAAGGTCAGGAGTGCAACGTATAACATACACTACACAGAGAATGGGTCAAAAGTATAATGTACAGTGTAACACAGACTATAGAAAGATAAGAGAGGAGTTTAATGCACAGCATAGACAGTGCAGAGAAAGGGCCAGGAGTAACATATACTGTTTAGAGTACACAGTAAGTGTTTGTCGGTCTTAAGTTTTTTACTTTGATTGTGAATAAGCAAGGAAAAATATGTCAGCCAGAAACATGTTGAGCGTGTGGCATCTAATGTTCTTGTCAGTATTGTGTCTTTTTTACATGTGTTGTGCTCTGGCCAGAGCGGATTACTTTTCTGGAACATTTTTTGGTCTGAGTTTACTCTGTGGTAAAAGCGGATGCCCGGTTTGGGTCTATCTATCTATATATTTGTCTGTCTACTTTTCTATGGATCAAAGATAAAAGGGCTGATTGGCTGTAAAGCTGATATTCAGGGCAAAAAGGTCCTGCTGTCTATCCTCCGTAAAAGGGTATACCTTCTTCCCACTTTTACAGTCGAGACTGGGCACGCCGACGGGACAGCAGTGCAGAGTTCCAACTCTTCGTTTCCGAACTCTTAGATGCGATTTACCTCTTTACACAGTGATCGACCTAGGAGAGGGATCTGCAAAGAGGGATCAGCCTCTAAGAGACGTACTTGCGAACAGTATAGAAGCTCCATAAGCCCTTCATATCAAAGAATCAGAATATGTTGAGAAGAGGTCAGAAGTGTAATGTGAAACAGCTTTTTTAATGTACAATAAAGACTATACAGAAAAAAGGTCAGGAAGGCAACGTATAACATACACTACACAGAGAATGGGTCAAAAGTATAATGTACAGTGTAACACAGACTATAGAAAAATAAGAGAGGAGTTTAATGCACAGCATAGACAATGCAGAGAAAGTGGCCAGGAGTAACATATACTGTTTAGAATACATAGTTAGTGTTTGTCGGTCTTGAATTTTTACTTTGATTGTGAATAAACAATGAAAAATGTCAGTCAGAAAAATGTTGAGCGTGTGGCGTCTAATGTTCTTGTCAGTATTGTGTCTTTTTTCCATGTGTTGTGCTCTGGCCAGAGTGGATTACTTTTCTGGCATATTATTTGGTCTGAGTTTACTCTGTGGTAAAAGCGGATGCCCGGTGGGGGTCTATCTATATATTTGTCTGTCTACTTTTCTATGGATCAAAGATAAAAGGGCTGATTGGCTGTAAAGCTGATACTGCAGGCAAAAAGGTCCTACTGTCTATCCTCCGTAAAAGGGTATACCTTCTTCCCCCTTTTACAGTCGAGACTGGGCACACCGACGGGACAGCAGTGCAGAGTTCCAACTCTTCGTTTCCGAACTCTAAGAAGCGATCTACCTCTTTGCAGATCCCTCTCCTAGGTCGATCACTGTGTAAAGAGGGATCAGCCTCTAAAAGACGTACTTGCGAACAGTATAGAAGCCCCATAAGCCCTTCATATCAAAGAATCAGAATATGTTGAGAAGAGGTCAGAAGTGTAATGTGAAACAGCTTTTTTAATGTACAATAAAGACTATACAGAAAAAAGGTCAGGAGTGCAACGTATAACATACACTACACAGAGAATGGGTCAAAAGTATAATGTACAGTGTAACACAGACTATAGAAAGATAAGAGAGGAGTTTAATGTACAGAATAGACAATGCAGAGAAGGGGCCAGGAGTAACATATACTGTTTAGAATACATAGTTAGTGTTTGTTGGTCTTAAGTTTTTTACTTTGATTGTGAATAAGCAATGAAAAATATGTCAGTCAGAAACATGTTGAGCGTGTGGCGTCTAATGTTCTTGTCAGTATTGTGTCTTTTTTACATGTGTTGTGCTCTGGCCAGAGTGGATTACTTTTCTGGCATATTATTTGGTCTGAGTTTACTCTGTGGTAAAAGCGGATGCCCGGTTGGGGTCTATCTATCTATATATTTGTCTCTCTACTTTTCTATGGATCAAAGATAAAAGGGCTGATTGGCTGTAAAGCTGATACTCCAGGCAAAAAGGTCCTACTGTCTATCCTCCGTAAAAGGGTATACCTTCTTCCCACTTTTACAGTCGAGACTGGGCACGCCGATGGGACAGCAGTGCAGAGTTCCAACTCTTCGTTTCCGAACTCTTAGATGCGATTTAACTCTTTACACAGTGATCGACCTAGGAGAGGGATCTGCAAAGAGGGATCAGCCTCTAAGAGACGTACTTGCGAACAGTATAGAAGCTCCATAAGCCCTTCATATCAAAGAATCAGAATATGTTGAGAAGAGGTCAGAAGTGTAATGTGAAACAGCTTTTTTAATGTACAATAAAGACTATACAGAAAAAAGGTCAGGAGTGCAACGTATAACATACACTACACAGAGAATGGGTCAAAAGTATAATGTACAGTGTAACACAGACTATAGAAAGATAAGAGAGGAGTTTAATGCACAGCATAGACAATGCAGAGAAGGGGCCAGGAGTAACATATACTGTTTAGAGTACAGTTAGTGATTGTCGGTCTTAAGATTTTTACTTTGATTGGGAATAAGCAATGAAAAATATGTGAGCCAAAAATATGTTGAGCGTGTGTCGTCTAATGTTCTTGTCAATATTGTGTGTTTTTTAAATGTGTTGTGCTCTGGCCAGAGTGGATTACTTTTCTGGAACATTATTTGGTCTGAGTTTACTCTGTGGAAAAAGCGGATGCCCGGTTGGGGTCTATCTATCTGTATATTTGTCTGTCTACTTTTCTATGGACCAAAGATAAAAGGTCTGATTGGCTGTAAAGCTGATACTCCGGGCAAAAAGGTCCTGCTGTCTATCCTCCGTAAAGGGGTATACCTTCTTCCCACTTTTACAGTCGAGACTGGGCACGCCGACGGGACAGCAGTGCAGAGTTCCAACTCTTCATTTCCGAACTCTAAGATGCGATTTACCTCTTTACACCGTGATCGACCTAGGAGAGGGATCTGCAAAGAGGGATCAGCCTCTAAGAGACGTACTTGCGAACAGTATAGAAGCTCCATAAGCCCTTCATATCAAAGAATCAGAATTTGCTGAGAAGAGGTTAGAAGTGTAATGTGAAACATAGCTTTTTAATGTACAATAAAGACTATACAGAAAAAAGGTCAGGAGTGCAACGTATAACATACACTACACAGAGAATGGGTCAAAAGTATAATGTACAGTGTAACACAGACTATAGAATTATAAGAGAGGAGTTTAATGCACAGCATAGACAATGCAGAGAAGGGGCCAGGAGTAACATATACTGTTTAGAATACATAGTTAGTGTTTGTCGGTCTTAAGTTTTTTACTTTGATTGTGAATAAGCAAGGAAAAATATGTCAGTCAGAAACATGTTGAGCGTGTGGCATCTAATGTTCTTGTCAGTATTGTGTCTTTTTTACACGTGTTGTGCTCTGGCCAGAGTGGATTACTTTTCTGGCATATTATTTGGTCTGAGTTTACTCTGTGGTAAAAGCGGATGCCCAGTGGGGGTCTATCTATATATTTGTCTGTCTACTTTTCTATGGATCAAAGATAAAAGGGCTGATTGGCTGTAAAGCTGATACTCCAGGCAAAAAGGTCCTACTGTCTATCCTCCGTAAAAGGGTATACCTTCTTCCACCTTTTACAGTCGAGACTGGGCACACCGACGGGACAGCAGTGCAGAGTTCCAACTCTTCGTTTCTGAACTCTAAGAAGCGATCTACCTCTTTGCAGATCCCTCTCCTAGGTCAATCACTGTGTAAAGAGGGATCAGCCTCTAAAAGACGTACTTGCGAACAGTATAGAAGCTCCATAAGCCCTTCATATCAAAGAATCAGAATATGTTGAGAAGAGGTCAGAAGTGTAATGTGAAATAGCTTTTTTAATGTACAATAAAGACTATACAGAAAAAAGGTCAGGAGTGCAACGTATAACATACACTACACAGAGAATGGGTCAAAAGTATAATGTACAGTGTAACACAGACTATAGAAAGATAAGAGAGGAGTTTAATGCACAGCATAGACAGTGCAGAGAAAGGGCCAGGAGTAACATATACTGTTTAGAGTACACAGTAAGTGTTTGTCGGTCTTAAGTTTTTTACTTTGATTGTGAATAAGCAAGGAAATATATGTCAGCCAGAAACATGTTGAGCGTGTGGCATCTAATGTTCTTGTCAGTATTGTGTCTTTTTTACATGTGTTGTGCTCTGGCCAGAGCGGATTACTTTTCTGGAACATTTTTTGGTCTGAGTTTACTCTGTGGTAAAAGCGGATGCCCGGTTTGGGTCTATCTATCTATATATTTGTCTGTCTACTTTTCTATGGATCAAAGATAAAAGGGCTGATTGGCTGTAAAGCTGATATTCAGGGCAAAAAGGTCCTGCTGTCTATCCTCCGTAAAAGGGTATACCTTCTTCCCACTTTTACATTCGAGACTGGGCACGCCGACGGGACAGCAGTGCAGAGTTCCAACTCTTCGTTTCCGAACTCTTAGATGCGATTTACCTCTTTACACAGTGATCGACCTAGGAGAAGGATCTGCAAAGAGGGATCAGCCTCTAAGAGACGTACTTGCGAACAGTATAGAAGCTCCATAAGCCCTTCATATCAAAGAATCAGAATATGTTGAGAAGAGGTCAGAAGTGTAATGTGAAACAGCTTTTTTAATGTACAATAAAGACTATACAGAAAAAAGGTCAGGAAGGCAACGTATAACATACACTACACAGAGAATGGGTCAAAAGTATAATGTACAGTGTAACACAGACTATAGAAAAATAAGAGAGGATTTTAATGCACAGCATAGACAATGCAGAGAAGGGGCCAGGAGTAACATATACTGTTTAGAATACATAGTTAGTGTTTGTCGGTCTTAAGTTTTTTACTTTGATTGTGAATAAGCAAGGAAAAATATGTCAGTCAGAAACATGTTGAGCGTGTGGCATCTAATGTTCTTGTCAGTATTGTGTCTTTTTTACATGTGTTGTGCTCTGGCCAGAGTGGATTACTTTTCTGACATATTATTTGGTCTGAGTTTACTCTGTGGTAAAAGCGGATGCCAGGTGGGGGTCTATCTATATATTTGTCTGTCTACTTTTCTATGGATCAAAGATAAAAGGGCTGATTGGCTGTAAAGCTGATACTCCAGGCAAAAAGGTCCTACTGTCTATCCTCCGTAAAAGGGTATACCTTCTTCCCCCTTTTACAGTCGAGACTGGGCACACCGACGGGACAGCAGTGCAGAGTTCCAACTCTTCATTTCTGAACTCTAAGAAGCGATCTACCTCTTTGCAGATCCCTCTCCTAGGTCAATCACTGTGTAAAGAGGGATCAGCCTCTAAAAGACGTACTTGCGAACAGTATAGAAGCCCCATAAGCCCTTCATATCAAAGAATCAGAATATGTTGAGAAGAGGTAAGAAGTGTAATGTGAAACAGCTTTTTTAATGTACAATAAAGACTATACAGAAAAAAGGTCAGGAGTACAACGTACAACATACACTACGCAGAGAATGGGTCAAAAGTATAATGTACAGTGTAACACAGATTATAGAAAGATAAGAGAGGAGTTTAATGCACAGCATAGACAATGCAGAGAAAGTGGCCAGGAGTAACATATACTGTTTAGAATACATAGTTAGTGTTTGTCGGTCTTGAATTTTTACTTTGATTGTGAATAAGCAATGAAAAATGTCAGTCAGAAAAATGTTGAGCATGTGGCGTCTAATGTTCTTGTCAGTATTGTGTCTTTTTTCCATGTGTTGTGCTCTGGCCAGAGTGGATTACTTTTCTGGCATATTATTTGGTCTGAGTTTACTCTGTGGTAAAAGCGGATGCCCGGTGGGGGTCTATCTATATATTTGTCTGTCTACTTTTCTATGGATCAAAGATAAAAGGGCTGATAGGCTGTAAAGCTGATACTCCAGGCAAAAAGGTCCTACTGTCTATCCTCCGTAAAAGGGTATACCTTCTTCCCCCTTTTACAGTCGAGACTGGGCACACCGACGGGACAGCAGTGCAGAGTTCCAACTCTTCGTTTCCGAACTCTAAGAAGCGATCTACCTCTTTGCAGATCCCTCTCCTAGGTCGATCACTGTGTAAAGAGGGATCAGCCTCTAAAAGACGTACTTGCGAACAGTATAGAAGCCCCATAAGCCCTTCATATCAAAGAATCAGAATATGTTGAGAAGAGGTCAGAAGTGTAATGTGAAACAGCTTTTTTAATGTACAATAAAGACTATACAGAAAAAAGGTCAGGAGTGCAACGTATAACATACACTACACAGAGAATGGGTCAAAAGTATAATGTACAGTGTAACACAGACTATAGAAATATAAGAGAGGAGTTTAATGTACAGATTAGACAGTGCAGAGAAGGGGCCAGGAGTAACATATACTGTTTAGAATACATAGTTAGTGTTTGTTGGTCTTAAGTTTTTTACTTTGATTGTGAATAAGCAAGGAAAAATATGTCAGTCAGAAACATGTTGAGCGTGTGGTGTCTAATGTTCTTGTCAGTATTGTGTCTTTTTTACATGTGTTGTGCTCTGGCCAGAGTGGATTACTTTTCTGGCATATTATTTGGTCTGAGTTTACTCTGTGGTAAAAGCGGATGCCCGGTTGGGGTCTATCTATCTATATATTTGTCTCTCTACTTTTCTATGGATCAAAGATAAAAGGGCTGATTGGCTGTAAAGCTGATATTCAGGGCAAAAAGGTCCTGCTGTCTATCCTCCGTAAAAGGGTATACCTTCTTCCCACTTTTACAGTCGAGACTGGGCACACCGACGGGACAGCAGTGCAGAGTTCCAACTCTTCGTTTCCGAACTCTTAGATGCGATTTACCTCTTTACACAGTGATCGACCTAGGAGAGGGATCTGCAAAGAGGGATAAGCCTCTAAGAGACGTACTTGCGAACAGTATAGAAGCTCCATAAGCCCTTCATATCAAAGAATCAGAATATGTTGAGAAGAGGTCAGAAGTGTAATGTGAAACAGCTTTTTTAATGTACAATAAAGACTATACAGAAAAAAGGTCAGGAGTGCAACGTATAACATACACTACACAGAGAATGGGTCAAAAGTATAATGTACAGTGTAACACAGACTATAGAAATATAAGAGAGGAGTTTAATGCACAGCATAGACAATGCAGAGAAGGGGCCAGGAGTAACATATACTGTTTAGAGTACAGTTAGTGATTGTCGGTCTTAAGATTTTTACTTTGATTGGGAATAAGCAATGAAAAATATGTGAGCCAAAAATATGTTGAGCGTGTGTCGTCTAATGTTCTTGTCAATATTGTGTGTTTTTTAAATGTGTTGTGCTCTGGCCAGAGTGGATTACTTTTCTGGAACATTATTTGGTCTGAGTTTACTCTGTGGAAAAAGCGGATGCCCGGTTGGGGTCTATCTATCAGTATATTTGTCTGTCTACTTTTCTATGGACCAAAGATAAAAGGTCTGATTGGCTGTAAAGCTGATACTCCGGGCAAAAAGGTCCTGCTGTCTATCCTCCGTAAAGGGGTATACCTTCTTCCCACTTTTACAGTCGAGACTGGGCACGCCGACGGGACAGCAGTGCAGAGTTCCAACTCTTCGTTTCCGAACTCTTAGATGCGATTTACCTCTTTACACAGTGATCGACCTAGGAGAAGGATCTGCAAAGAGGGATCAGCCTCTAAGAGACGTACTTGCGAACAGTATAGAAGCTCCATAAGCCCTTCATATCAAAGAATCAGAATATGTTGAGAAGAGGTCAGAAGTGTAATGTGAAACAGCTTTTTTAATGTACAATAAAGACTATACAGAAAAAAGGTCAGGAAGGCAACGTATAACATACACTACACAGAGAATGGGTCAAAAGTATAATGTACAGTGTAACACAGACTATAGAAAAATAAGAGAGGAGTTTAATGCACAGCATAGACAATGCAGAGAAGGGGCCAGGAGTAACATATACTGTTTAGAATACATAGTTAGTGTTTGTCGGTCTTAAGTTTTTTACTTTGATTGTGAATAAGCAAGGAAAAATATGTCAGTCAGAAACATGTTCAGCGTGTGGCATCTAATGTTCTTGTCAGTATTGTGTCTTTTTTACATGTGTTGTGCTCTGGCCAGAGTGGATTACTTTTCTGGCATATTATTTGGTCTGAGTTTACTCTGTGGTAAAAGCGGATGCCCGGTGGGGGTCTATCTATATATTTGTCTGTCTACTTTTCTATGGATCAAAGATAAAAGGGCTGATTGGCTGTAAAGCTGATACTCCAGGCAAAAAGGTCCTACTGTCTATCCTCCGTAAAAGGGTATACCTTCTTCCCCCTTTTACAGTCGAGACTGGGCACACCGACGGGACAGCAGTGCAGAGTTCCAACGCTTCGTTTCTGAACTCTAAGAAGCGATCTACCTCTTTGCAGATCCCTCTCCTAGGTCAATCACTGTGTAAAGAGGGATCAGCCTCTAAAAGACGTACTTGCGAACAGTATAGAAGCCCCATAAGCCCTTCATATCAAAGAATCAGAATATGTTGAGAAGAGGTAAGAAGTGTAATGTGAAACAGCTTTTTTAATGTACAATAAAGACTATACAGAAAAAAGGTCAGGAGTACAACGTACAACATACACTACGCAGAGAATGGGTCAAAAGTATAATGTACAGTGTAACACAGATTATAGAAAGATAAGAGAGGAGTTTAATGCACAGCATAGACATTGCAGAGAAAGTGGCCAGGAGTAACATTTACTGTTTAGAATACATAGTTAGTGTTTGTCGGTCTTGAATTTTTACTTTGATTGTGAATAAGCAATGAAAAATGTCAGTCAGAAAAATGTTGAGCATGTGGCGTCTAATGTTCTTGTCAGTATTGTGTCTTTTTTCCATGTGTTGTGCTCTGGCCAGAGTGGATTACTTTTCTGGCATATTATTTGGTCTGAGTTTACTCTGTGGTAAAAGCGGATGCCCGGTGGGGGTCTATCTATATATTTGTCTGTCTACTTTTCTATGGATCAAAGATAAAAGGGCTGATTGGCTGTAAAGCTGATACTCCAGGCAAAAAGGTCCTACTGTCTATCCTCCGTAAAAGGGTATACCTTCTTCCCCCTTTTACAGTCGAGACTGGGCACACCGACGGGACAGCAGTGCAGAGTTCCAACTCTTCGTTTCCGAACTCTAGGAAGCGATCTACCTCTTTGCAGATCCCTCTCCTAGGTCGATCACTGTGTAAAGAGGGATCAGCCTCTAAAAGACGTACTTGCAAACAGTATAGAAGCCCCATAAGCCCTTCATATCAAAGAATCAGAATATGTTGAGAAGAGGTCAGAAGTGTAATGTGAAACAGCTTTTTTAATGTACAATAAAGACTATACAGAAAAAAGGTCAGGAGTGCAACGTATAACATACACTACACAGAGAATGGGTCAAAAGTATAATGTACAGTGTAACACAGACTATAGAAATATAAGAGAGGAGTTTAATGTACAGAATAGACAATGCAGAGAAGGGGCCAGGAGTAACATATACTGTTTAGAATACATAGTTAGTGTTTGTTGGTCTTAAGTTTTTTACTTTGATTGTGAATAAGCAATGAAAAATATGTCAGTCAGAAACATGTTGAGCGTGTGGCGTCTAATGTTCTTGTCAGTATTGTGTCTTTTTTACATGTGTTGTGCTCTGGCCAGAGTGGATTACTTTTCTGGCATATTATTTGGTCTGAGTTTACTCTGTGGTAAAAGCGGATGCCCGGTTGGGGTCTATCTATCTATATATTTGTCTCTCTACTTTTCTATGGATCAAAGATAAAAGGGCTGATTGGCTGTAAAGCTGATACTCCAGGCAAAAAGGTCCTACTGTCTATCCTCCGTAAAAGGGTATACCTTCTTCCCACTTTTACAGTCGAGACTGGGCACGCCGACGGGACAGCAGTGCAGAGTTCCAACTCTTCGTTTCCGAACTCTTAGATGCGATTTACCTCTTTACACAGTGATCGACCTAGGAGAGGGATCTGCAAAGAGGGATCAGCCTCTAAGAGACGTACTTGCGAACAGTATAGAAGCTCCATAAGCCCTTCATATCAAAGAATCAGAATATGTTGAGAAGAGGTCAGAAGTGTAATGTGAAACAGCTTTTTTAATGTACAATAAAGACTATACAGAAAAAAGGTCAGGAGTGCAACGTATAACATACACTACACAGAGAATGGGTCAAAAGTATAATGTACAGTGTAACACAGACTATAGAAAGATAAGAGAGGAGTTTAATGCACAGCATAGACAATGCAGAGAAGGGGCCAGGAGTAACATATACTGTTTAGAGTACAGTTAGTGATTGTCGGTCTTAAGATTTTTACTTTGATTGGGAATAAGCAATGAAAAATATGTGAGCCAAAAATATGTTGAGCGTGTGTCGTCTAATGTTCTTGTCAATATTGTGTGTTTTTTAAATGTGTTGTGCTCTGGCCAGAGTGGATTACTTTTCTGGAACATTATTTGGTCTGAGTTTACTCTGTGGAAAAAGCGGATGCCCGGTTGGGGTCTATCTATCTGTATATTTGTCTGTCTACTTTTCTATGGACCAAAGATAAAAGGTCTGATTGGCTGTAAAGCTGATACTCCGGGCAAAAAGGTCCTGCTGTCTATCCTCCGTAAAGGGGTATACCTTCTTCCCACTTTTACAGTCGAGACTGGGCACGCCGACGGGACAGCAGTGCAGAGTTCCAACTCTTCATTTCCGAACTCTAAGATGCGATTTACCTCTTTACACCGTGATCGACCTAGGAGAGGGATCTGCAAAGAGGGATCAGCCTCTAAGAGACGTACTTGCGAACAGTATAGAAGCTCCATAAGCCCTTCATATCAAAGAATCAGAATTTGCTGAGAAGAGGTTAGAAGTGTAATGTGAAACATAGCTTTTTAATGTACAATAAAGACTATACAGAAAAAAGGTCAGGAAGGCAACGTATAACATACACTACACAGAGAATGGGTCAAAAGTATAATGTACAGTGTAACACAGACTATAGAAAAATAAGAGAGGAGTTTAATGCACAGCATAGACAATGCAGAGAAGGGGCCAGGAGTAACATATACTGTTTAGAATACATAGTTAGTGTTTGTCGGTCTTAAGTTTTTTACTTTGATTGTGAATAAGCAAGGAAAAATATGTCAGTCAGAAACATGTTGAGCGTGTGGCGTCTAATGTTCTTGTCAGTATTGTGTCTTTTTTACATGTGTTGTGCTCTGGCCAGAGTCGATTACTTTTCTGGAACATTATTTGGTCTGAGTTTACTCTGTGGAAAAAGCGGATGCCCGGTGGGGGTCTATCTATATATTTGTCTGTCTACTTTTCTATGGATCAAAGATAAAAGGGCTGATTGGCTGTAAAGCTGATATTCAGGGCAAAAAGGTCCTGCTGTCTATCCTCCGTAAAAGGGTATACCTTCTTCCCACTTTTACAGTCGAGACTGGGCACGCCGACGGGACAGCAGTGCAGAGTTCCAACTCTTCGTTTCCGAACTCTTAGATGCGATTTACCTCTTTACACAGTGATCGACCTAGGAGAGGGATCTGCAAAGAGGGATCAGCCTCTAAGAGACGTACTTGCGAACAGTATAGAAGCTCCATAAGCCCTTCATATCAAAGAATCAGAATATGTTGAGAAGAGGTCAGAAGTGTAATGTGAAACAGCTTTTTTAATGTACAATAAAGACTATACAGAAAAAAGGTCAGGAGTGCAACGTATAACATACACTACACAGAGAATGGGTCAAAAGTATAATGTACAGTGTAACACAGACTATAGAAATATAAGAGAGGAGTTTAATGCACAGCATAGACAATGCAGAGAAGGGGCCAGGAGTAACATATACTGTTTAGAGTACAGTTAGTGATTGTCGGTCTTAAGATTTTTACTTTGATTGGGAATAAGCAATGAAAAATATGTGAGCCAAAAATATGTTGAGCGTGTGTCGTCTAATGTTCTTGTCAATATTGTGTGTTTTTTAAATGTGTTGTGCTCTGGCCAGAGTGGATTACTTTTCTGGAACATTATTTGGTCTGAGTTTACTCTGTGGAAAAAGCGGATGCCCGGTTGGGGTCTATCTATCAGTATATTTGTCTGTCTACTTTTCTATGGACCAAAGATAAAAGGTCTGATTGGCTGTAAAGCTGATACTCCGGGCAAAAAGGTCCTGCTGTCTATCCTCCGTAAAGGGGTATACCTTCTTCCCACTTTTACAGTCGAGACTGGGCACGCCGACGGGACAGCAGTGCAGAGTTCCAACTCTTCATTTCCGAACTCTAAGATGCGATTTACCTCTTTACACCGTGATCGACCTAGGAGAGGGATCTGCAAAGAGGGATCAGCCTCTAAGAGACGTACTTGCAAACAGTATAGAAGCTCCATAAGCCCTTCATATCAAAGAATCAGAATTTGCTGAGAAGAGGTTAGAAGTGTAATGTGAAACATAGCTTTTTAATGTACAATAAAGACTATACAGAAAAAAGGTCAGGAGTGCAACGTATAACATACACTACACAGAGAATGGGTCAAAAGTATAATGTACAGTGTAACACAGACTATAGAAATATAAGAGAGGAGTTTAATGCACAGCATAGACAATGCAGAGAAGGGGCCAGGAGTAACATATACTGTTTAGAATACATAGTTAGTGTTTGTCGGTCTTAAGTTTTTTACTTTGATTGTGAATAAGCAAGGAAAAATATGTCAGTCAGAAACATGTTGAGCGTGTGGCATCTAATGTTCTTGTCAGTATTGTGTCTTTTTTTACATGTGTTGTGCTCTGGCCAGAGTGGATTACTTTTCTGGCATATTATTTGGTCTGAGTTTACTCTGTGGTAAAAGCGGATGCCCGGTGGGGGTCTATCTATATATTTGTCTGTCTACTTTTCTATGGATCAAAGATAAAAGGGCTGATTGGCTGTAAAGCTGATACTCCAGGCAAAAAGGTCCTACTGTCTATCCTCCGTAAAAGGGTATACCTTCTTCCACCTTTTACAGTCGAGACTGGGCACACCGACGGGACAGCAGTGCAGAGTTCCAACTTTTCGTTTCTGAACTCTAAGAAGCGATCTACCTCTTTGCAGATCCCTCTCCTAGGTCAATCACTGTGTAAAGAGGGATCAGCCTCTAAAAGACGTACTTGCGAACAGTATAGAAGCTCCATAAGCCCTTCATATCAAAGAATCAGAATATGTTGAGAAGAGGTCAGAAGTGTAATGTGAAATAGCTTTTTTAATGTACAATAAAGACTATACAGAAAAAAGGTCAGGAGTGCAACGTATAACATACACTACACAGAGAATGGGTCAAAAGTATAATGTACAGTGTAACACAGACTATAGAAAGATAAGAGAGGAGTTTAATGCACAGCATAGACAGTGCAGAGAAAGGGCCAGGAGTAACATATACTGTTTAGAGTACACAGTAAGTGTTTGTCGGTCTTAAGTTTTTTACTTTGATTGTGAATAAGCAAGGAAAAATATGTCAGCCAGAAACATGTTGAGCGTGTGGCATCTAATGTTCTTGTCAGTATTGTGTCTTTTTTACATGTGTTGTGCTCTGGCCAGAGCGGATTACTTTTCTGGAACATTTTTTGGTCTGAGTTTACTCTGTGGTAAAAGCGGATGCCCGGTTTGGGTCTATCTATCTATATATTTGTCTGTCTACTTTTCTATGGATCAAAGATAAAAGGGCTGATTTGCTGTAAAGCTGATATTCAGGGCAAAAAGGTCCTGCTGTCTATCCTCCGTAAAAGGGTATACCTTCTTCCCACTTTTACAGTCGAGACTGGGCACGCCGACGGGACAGCAGTGCAGAGTTCCAACTCTTCGTTTCCGAACTCTTAGATGCGATTTACCTCTTTACACAGTGATCGACCTAGGAGAGGGATCTGCAAAGAGGGATCAGCCTCTAAGAGACGTACTTGCGAACAGTATAGAAGCTCCATAAGCCCTTCATATCAAAGAATCAGAATATGTTGAGAAGAGGTCAGAAGTGTAATGTGAAACAGCTTTTTTAATGTACAATAAAGACTATACAGAAAAAAGGTCAGGAAGGCAACGTATAACATACACTACACAGAGAATGGGTCAAAAGTATAATGTACAGTGTAACACAGACTATAGAAAAATAAGAGAGGAGTTTAATGCACAGCATAGACAATGCAGAGAAGGGGCCAGGAGTAACATATACTGTTTAGAATACATAGTTAGTGTTTGTCGGTCTTAAGTTTTTTACTTTGATTGTGAATAAGCAAGGAAAAATATGTCAGTCAGAAACATGTTGAGCGTGTGGCATCTAATGTTCTTGTCAGTATTGTGTCTTTTTTACATGTGTTGTGCTCTGGCCAGAGTGGATTACTTTTCTGGCATATTATTTGGTCTGAGTTTACTCTGTGGTAAAAGCGGATGCCCGGTGGGGGTCTATCTATATATTTGTCTGTCTACTTTTCTATGGATCAAAGATAAAAGGGCTGATTGGCTGTAAAGCTGATACTCCAGGCAAAAAGGTCCTACTGTCTATCCTCCGTAAAAGGGTATACCTTCTTCCCCCTTTTACAGTCGAGACTGGGCACACCGACGGGACAGCAGTGCAGAGTTCCAACTCTTCGTTTCTGAACTCTAAGAAGCGATCTACCTCTTTGCAGATCCCTCTCCTAGGTCAATCACTGTGTAAAGAGGGATCAGCCTCTAAAAGACGTACTTGCGAACAGTATAGAAGCCCCATAAGCCCTTCATATCAAAGAATCAGAATATGTTGAGAAGAGGTAAGAAGTGTAATGTGAAACAGCTTTTTTAATGTACAATAAAGACTATACAGAAAAAAGGTCAGGAGTACAACGTACAACATACACTACGCAGAGAATGGGTCAAAAGTATAATGTACAGTGTAACACAGATTATAGAAAGATAAGAGAGGAGTTTAATGCACAGCATAGACATTGCAGAGAAAGTGGCCAGGAGTAACATTTACTGTTTAGAATACATAGTTAGTGTTTGTCGGTCTTGAATTTTTACTTTGATTGTGAATAAGCAATGAAAAATGTCAGTCAGAAAAATGTTGAGCATGTGGCGTCTAATGTTCTTGTCAGTATTGTGTCTTTTTTCCATGTGTTGTGCTCTGGCCAGAGTGGATTACTTTTCTGGCATATTATTTGGTCTGAGTTTACTCTGTGGTAAAAGCGGATGCCCGGTGGGGGTCTATCTATATATTTGTCTGTCTACTTTTCTATGGATCAAAGATAAAAGGGCTGATTGGCTGTAAAGCTGATACTCCAGGCAAAAAGGTCCTACTGTCTATCCTCCGTAAAAGGGTATACCTTCTTCCCCCTTTTACAGTCGAGACTGGGCACACCGACGGGACAGCAGTGCAGAGTTCCAACTCTTCGTTTCCGAACTCTAAGAAGCGATCTACCTCTTTGCAGATCCCTCTCCTAGGTCGATCACTGTGTAAAGAGGGATCAGCCTCTAAAAGACGTACTTGCGAACAGTATAGAAGCCCCATAAGCCCTTCATATCAAAGAATCAGAATATGTTGAGAAGAGGTCAGAAGTGTAATGTGAAACAGCTTTTTTAATGTACAATAAAGACTATACAGAAAAAAGGTCAGGAGTGCAACGTATAACATACACTACACAGAGAATGGGTCAAAAGTATAATGTACAGTGTAACACAGACTATAGAAATATAAGAGAGGAGTTTAATGTACAGAATAGACAATGCAGAGAAGGGGCCAGGAGTAACATATACTGTTTAGAATACATAGTTAGTGTTTGTTGGTCTTAAGTTTTTTACTTTGATTGTGAATAAGCAATGAAAAATATGTCAGTCAGAAACATGTTGAGCGTGTGGTGTCTAATGTTCTTGTCAGTATTGTGTCTTTTTTACATGTGTTGTGCTCTGGCCAGAGTGGATTACTTTTCTGGCATATTATTTGGTCTGAGTTTACTCTGTGGTAAAAGCGGATGCCCGGTTGGGGTCTATCTATCTATATATTTGTCTCTCTACTTTTCTATGGATCAAAGATAAAAGGGCTGATTGGCTGTAAAGCTGATACTCCAGGCAAAAAGGTCCTACTGTCTATCCTCCGTAAAAGGGTATACCTTCTTCCCACTTTTACAGTCGAGACTGGGCACGCCGACGGGACAGCAGTGCAGAGTTCCAACTCTTCGTTTCCGAACTCTTAGATGCGATTTACCTCTTTACACAGTGATCGACCTAGGAGAGGGATCTGCAAAGAGGGATCAGCCTCTAAGAGACGTACTTGCGAACAGTATAGAAGCTCCATAAGCCCTTCATATCAAAGAATCAGAATATGTTGAGAAGAGGTCAGAAGTTTAATGTGAAACAGCTTTTTTAATGTACAATAAAGACTATACAGAAAAAAGGTCAGGAGTGCAACGTATAACATACACTACACAGAGAATGGGTCAAAAGTATAATGTACAGTGTAACACAGACTATAGAAATATAAGAGAGGAGTTTAATGCACAGCATAGACAATGCAGAGAAGGGGCCAGGAGTAACATATACTGTTTAGAGTACAGTTAGTGATTGTCGGTCTTAAGATTTTTACTTTGATTGGGAATAAGCAATGAAAAATATGTGAGCCAAAAATATGTTGAGCGTGTGTCGTCTAATGTTCTTGTCAATATTGTGTGTTTTTTAAATGTGTTGTGCTCTGGCCAGAGTGGATTACTTTTCTGGAACATTATTTGGTCTGAGTTTACTCTGTGGAAAAAGCGGATGCCCGGTTGGGGTCTATCTATCTGTATATTTGTCTGTCTACCTTTCTATGGACCAAAGATAAAAGGTCTGATTGGCTGTAAAGCTGATACTCCGGGCAAAAAGGTCCTGCTGTCTATCCTCCGTAAAGGGGTATACCTTCTTCCCACTTTTACAGTCGAGACTGGGCACGCCGACGGGACAGCAGTGCAGAGTTCCAACTCTTCATTTCCGAACTCTAAGATGCGATTTACCTCTTTACACCGTGATCGACCTAGGAGAGGGATCTGCAAAGAGGGATCAGCCTCTAAGAGACGTACTTGCGAACAGTATAGAAGCTCCATAAGCCCTTCATATCAAAGAATCAGAATTTGCTGAGAAGAGGTTAGAAGTGTAATGTGAAACATAGCTTTTTAATGTACAATAAAGACTATACAGAAAAAAGGTCAGGAAGGCAACGTATAACATACACTACACAGAGAATGGGTCAAAAGTATAATGTACAGTGTAACACAGACTATAGAAAAATAAGAGAGGAGTTTAATGCACAGCATAGACAATGCAGAGAAGGGGCCAGGAGTAACATATACTGTTTAGAATACATAGTTAGTGTTTGTCGGTCTTAAGTTTTTTACTTTGATTGTGAATAAGCAAGGAAAAATATGTCAGTCAGAAACATGTTGAGCGCGTGGCGTCTAATGTTCTTGTCAGTATTGTGTCTTTTTTACATGTGTTGTGCTCTGGCCAGAGTCGATTACTTTTCTGGAACATTATTTGGTCTGAGTTTACTCTGTGGAAAAAGCGGATGCCCGGTGGGGGTCTATCTATATATTTGTCTGTCTACTTTTCTATGGATCAAAGATAAAAGGGCTGATTGGCTGTAAAGCTGATATTCAGGGCAAAAAGGTCCTGCTGTCTATCCTCCGTAAAAGGGTATACCTTCTTCCCACTTTTACAGTCGAGACTGGGCACGCCGACGGGACAGCAGTGCAGAGTTCCAACTCTTCGTTTCCGAACTCTTAGATGCGATTTACCTCTTTACACAGTGATCGACCTAGGAGAGGGATCTGCAAAGAGGGATCAGCCTCTAAGAGACGTACTTGCGAACAGTATAGAAGCTCCATAAGCCCTTCATATCAAAGAATCAGAATATGTTGAGAAGAGGTCAGAAGTGTAATATGAAACAGCTTTTTTAATGTACAATAAAGACTATACAGAAAAAAGGTCAGGAGTGCAACGTATAACATACACTACACAGAGAATGGGTCAAAAGTATAATGTACAGTGTAACACAGACTATAGAAATATAAGAGAGGAGTTTAATGCACAGCATAGACAATGCAGAGAAGGGGCCAGGAGTAACATATACTGTTTAGAGTACACAGTTAGTGATTGTCGGTCTTAAGTTTTTTACTTTGATTGTGAATAAGCAATGAAAAATATGTCAGTCAGAAAAATGTTGAGCGTGTGGCGTCTAATGTTCTCGTCAGTATTGTGTCTTTTTTACATGTGTTGTGCTCTGGCCAGAGTGGATTACTTTTCTGGCATATTATTTGGTCTGAGTTTACTCTGTGGTAAAAGCGGATGCCTGGTTTGGGTCTATCTATATATTTGTCTGTCTACTTTTCTATGGATCAAAGATAAAAGGGCTGATTAGCTGTAAAGCTGATACTCCAGGCAAAAAGGTCCTACTGTCTATCCTCCGTAAAAGGGTATACCTTCTTCCCCCTTTCTACAGTTGAGACTGGGCACACCGACGGGACAGCAGTGCAGAGTTCCAACTCTTCGTTTCCGAACTCTAAGAAGCGATTTACCTCTTTGCACATCCCTCTCCTAGGTCGATCACTGTGTAAAGAGGGATCAGCCTCTAAAAGACGTACTTGCGAACAGTATAGAAGCTCCATAAGCCCTTCATATCAAAGAATCAGAATATGTTGAGAAGAGGTCAGAAGTGTAATGTGAAACAGCTTTTTTAATGTACAATAAAGACTATACAGAAAAAAGGTCAGGAGTGCAACGTATAACATACACTACACAGAGAATGGGTCAAAAGTATAATGTACAGTGTAACACAGACTATAGAAATATAAGAGAGGAGTTTAATGCACAGCATAGACAGTGCAGAGAAGGGGCCAGGAGTAACTTATACTGTTTAGAGTACACAGTAAGTGTTTGTCGGTCTTAAGTTTTTTACTTTGATTGTGAATAAGCAAGGAAAAATATGTCAGCCAGAAACATGTTGAGCGTGTGGCATCTAATGTTCTTGTCAGTATTGTGTCTTTTTTTTACATGTGTTGTGCTCTGGCCAGAGCGGATCACTTTTCTGGCCATCGTAGTACTCATCTCCGCCTCTCCTTGGCTCCTCCTCTCATATGGCCCAGTCTGTGGTCTCTTCATAACTGACAGAGGTGGAGCTTCAGCTCAGCAGTCCACTCCTCTCGGCAAGAAGGCAGCAAATGAATAGTTGCTAGGGACTCCAGAACGCTTAGCAACCGAGGTTTGCTCCGCCCCCTGCTGTGCGTGACTCCTCCCAGTTCCCTCCCCCTGATTGGCTGACTTCTGGAACTTGTTAGGTATAATAGGGGCTGTGATAGGAGCTGTGTTGATCTATGGGGAGGGGGACTGTGATCTATGGGGGACCTCAGAGGGGATCTAGCTCTGTATACACAAGCATTGCTATAGAAATGTCTGTCATCACATGTACAGGTGATCATGACATCACACTCTGCTTTCTATGGACACTTTACTACTTTGTTGTCAGAGGTTTTATATAAAGTGACCCTTCCCCCTCCCCCCACTTTGTATCATTGCACTCCTCCCCCTCTGCTGTCACAGATAGACATTTTATTTCATTATTGTATTTATTCTACTTTTTTTGGCATTTTTTCTTAAATTTGTTTATTGCTGTAATATCTTTTTTCTTGTCCCCTCCCCTCACATTTACAGGTGATCATGACATCACACTCTGCTTTCTATGGACACTTTGCTACTTTTGTTTGTCAGTTTTCTTTTAAAGTGACCCTCCCCCCCCTCCACTTTGTATCATTGCACTCCTCCCCTCCGCTGTCACGGATGGACATTTCTTGGTATTTCTTTTATGGATTATTTGCCTTTTTTGCATTTCTTTATTAATTTCTGTAATACCATTTTGCTTGTCCCCTCCCACCACTGGCAGGACTCACCGACATCCTCCTGGAATACTGATGTCATGCATCCCAGGAAGCCTCGGGGTCCTGTACAACGCATGCGCTGCTGTGCATCATCAGGGCTCTGGCTGTCACTTCCTGATTCTTGCAGCTGTAGCCATGATGCTGCACTGTGGCCAATGCTTGCCATCAGGGGGACGGCTACGAGAACCAGGGAGAGACAGCGGCCCCTTGATGATGTACCAAAACACCTGACTGTTTCGTGAGCGCAGCAAAATCGTAAGTTTTTATGTGAATTTATGAAATGTTGTGGTGCCATTCATTGTTAATGACATCACAAACACAGCAAGTACACGTGTTGTTACACGTGGCAGATGTGTCAAAACGCACAAAGCTTAATGCTACTTTGGCACGTGTGTCATGCGTAGGGCCGCCTACAGAAATGAATGCAATTTTGCATGCGTTCATGGAATGTACTTTATAGCTTACAAAAAATGATAAAGGAAGTCATTCTTTTACCAGAACAAAGAGCTCTGAGCGCTCGGCTCCACCCCGCAACATTGTGCTGGGCTGGCAGTTTATGACAGCTTTGTACCAAAACTGCTATTCATGGATGTATGGATGTGTATGGATGATGGCAACAGCCATCAGGGGTCCCTCTGGGGTGTATTTCAGCTATTACTGATCTGCACTACATTCCCTGCTGCCAACACCAGACATTGGAGTGACAGGGTTACTTTACCGTAAAAGAGATGGCCGCTGGAGTGCTCAGCTCCACCTCCCATCATTGGCTCCACCTCCCCTCATTGGCTCCACCTCCCATCCTTGGCTCCACCTCTCATCATTGGCTCCACCTTTCACTCAGGCTCAAACTTACTGAAAGCTCTTCAGGAAATGGCAGACCTGGACCGTCAGCCCGCCAGTCTGCAGCGCTGGATCCCCACTGAGCAGCAGTCAATGATTGCTAGGAACGACAGCGTACTTAGCAACTTCTTAGCAACCAATGGTGTCATGTGTATGCCTTGTCCCCTGTAGCACACCTCCTCCCAGTTCCCGTCTCCTGTCTGCCCTTCTTCAGGGACATATTGGTCAGACACTGGGCACTGTGATGGGCTCTACTGATCTATGGGGCTACTCTGATCTATGAGGGAACTCTGATCTATGGGGGGTATTCTGATGAGGCAAATGATCTGTGGGGGTACTCTGATGCATGTGGGCACTCTAATCTATGGGGATACTCTGATTGGGGTATCTGATCTGTGGGGGTACTCTGATCTATAGAGGCACTCTATGGGGGTTCCCTGATTGGGGCATCTGATCTGTGGGGGTACTCTGATGAGGGCAACTGATCTTGGGGGGTACTCTGATCTATGGGGGTGCTCTGAATGGGGCACCTGCAATTCTGCAGCATAGAGGTGGGTTTTTTTTAGTAACCCCATACATCTCAGACTGATGCTGCAGTGTTTCGGGGAGTATGCATGTTTGTTTTTTGAGAACCCCAAAATTCTCCTTTAATTGACCTCCTCTTTGATGGTGCCTAGTTAGTTCCATGTGTGACACCAGACTACAGCATGACATTAGGTAAGGGGTGCATTCTTCCTACTGACCACCAATGTGAGGGACACTTTTGCAATTGACCCTGATTAAACTCGTAAGTTGTCCTAGGCTCCACCTGTCACTCACGCTCTGTTAACCAATACATTTCCTGAAGATTCTTCAATAAAGGGCAAACCTAGCCTATCAGCACCATCAATCAGCAGCACCGGATTCCCGCTAAGCAGCAGTGAATGGTTGCTAGGGATTTCTTAAGCAATTGATGAAGCCCCATTTGCTCCACCCCCTGCGGTGCGCGTCTCTCCTCCAATTTCCGCCCCCTGCCTGGTTGGCTACAGGGACTTGTCAGGTATAATAGGTGCCCTGATAGGAGCTGTGCTGATCTATGGGGAGGGGGACTCTGATCTATGGGGGAACTCAGAGGGAATCTAGCTATGTACACTGAAGCATTCCTATAGAAATGTACATTTACAAGTGATAATGATAATAAACTTTGCTTTCTATGGACAGTTTGTAACTTTTTTTTTTTTTACATTCTGTTTAACCACTTGCCTACCGGGCACTTAATACCCCCTTCTTTACCAGGCCAATTTTCAGCTTTCAGCGCTGTTGCACTTTGAATGACAATTGCGCAGTCATGCAACATTGTACCCATATGAAATTTATATCATTTTTTTCTCACAAATAGAGCTTTCTTTTGGTGGTATTTAATCACCACTGAGCGCTTTACTTTTTGCGCTATAAACAAAAAAATTGCAAGCATTTTGAAAAAAAAGAAAAGTTTCTTTGTTTCTATTATAAAATTTTTCAAACAGGTAATTTTTCTCTTTCACTAATGTGTGTTGATGAGGCAGCACTGATGGGCACTAATAGGCGGCACTGATGGGCACTGAAAGGCAG
Organism: Staurois parvus; assembly: GCF_062004578.1. Lineage (NCBI taxonomy): Eukaryota > Metazoa > Chordata > Amphibia > Anura > Ranidae > Staurois > Staurois parvus. The sequence continues at coordinate 14,584,294 of NW_028318078.1, read as the reverse complement.
CACTGATGGGCACTGGTAGGCAGCACTGATGGGCACTGATAGGCAGCACTAATGAGGTGGCAAGGATAGGCGGCACTGATAGGCAGCACTAATGAGGTTTCACGGATAGGTGGCACTGATAGGTGGCACTGACTGGCATCACTGCTGTGCAATGACTGGCGGCACTGCTAAGCATTGACTGGCACAACCGCTGGGCACTGACTGGCAGCACTGCTGGGCTGCACTGATGGGCACTGGTGGGTGGCACTGGTGGGCACATATGGGTGGCACTGGTGGGCACATGTGGGTGGCACTGCTGGGCACAGGTAGGTGGCACTGCTGAGCACAGGTGTGTGGCACTGCTGGGTGGCACAGGTGGGTGCACTGCTGGTGGGCACTGGTGTGTGGCACTTCTGGGTGGCACAGGTGGGTGCACTGCTGGGCACAGGTGGGCGCACTGCAGGGAACAGGTGGGCTGAACTGGTGGGTGGCACTGCTGGGCACCGATCATCAGCGCACTGATCATCAGTACCCTGATGATCGGTGCCGATCCCTGCTCTGACAACTGCCGGTTCTCGGCAGTACTTTCCTCACGATCTGACAGCGTGAGGAAAGTGCAGCCGAGAACCGGCAATTGCATTTACCGGTGATCAGCCTGTCATTGGACACGGCTGATCACGTGGTAAAAGGCCGCTGTGATTGACCTTTTACCACATCACGTGATCAGCTGTGTCTGTAGGACACAGCGATCACAGAGATCGCAAGGTGCGCGTCCCCGGGGACGCGCAGGAGAGCGCGTTCTGGGAGAACGTCATATGACGCCCACCCAGAACTGGCCGGGCGCAGTGTAGCCGTCATTTAGCTTTCTGCAGTCGGCAGCTGGTTAAAGGGAACCTTCACCCTCCCCACCCACTTTGTATAATTGCACTCCTACCCCCTCCACTGTCACAATTGAATATTTTTTAATTTCTTATTCTACTTTTTTTGCATTTTGTATGAAAATTTTTTTGTGGTAAGATTCTCCTGCAGCATTCCGGGAAGCATTGGGGTTCTGTACAACGCATGCGCTGCTGTGCATCATCGGTGCTCTGACTGTCTCTTCCTGGTTCTTGCAGCTGTATCCCTGATGTTACACTGTGGCACGTGCTTGCCATCAGGGGGGCGGCTACAAGAACCCAGAAGACACAGCGGCCCCTCGATGTAAGTAAACAAGATGGAGGCATGGTGAACAGCTTGTAGCGGATTGCAGTTGGAGAGGTGGTATAATTAAAAAACCCCTCTGCAGTGTAAAGAGCAGGCTCTATGGCAATCTGCATCAAGTGTCTTGGAGCTGCAGCGGCTGGGCAGTAGCCATCGCATGCATCAATAATTGCAGCGAATCTGGCTGGGTCTCTCTGAGTTATGGTTCAACAAGTAGTGTCAGTTCTATGTATAGGTAAACCTGATTCACTCATGGCAACCGATACAGAAATCTATGTATGACTCCCAAGTGCAAATGGGATGCCTGCAGTCCAAATATGTTCATGTATCCAAAGGCTCTGTTCTCACTTGTACATTGTGGGAACACATGCACAATTGCGCACTTTGCAGCCCTTTATCAGGTGCACAGCATTGCTAATAATTTTTAATGGCACCTCCATGCGCCACGCTAATGCGTGTACATTCATGTGCGCCAAAACATATGGTACTTTATTACATTTTAGTGTGGTGCGATTTTTAATAGAGGCCAGGGAATTATTTTGTACATTTCTTGTGCATAGCGCAGTCCATTGAAATTAATATGCTGCCCAAACATGACGCGCAGACTGCGGCCAGCCAGTTCTGGGAGGGCGTCATATGACGTCCTATCAGAACGTGCCCTCCCGCACGCCCCCAGGGGCGCGCACCCGGCGATCTACAATCTCAAACTAGATTCACTCATGGCAACCGATACAGAATGTGCTGCCCAAACACGATGCACAGAAACACACAGAAAGCACAAGTTTCTGTTTAACCACTTGCCGACTGCAGATAGCCAAATGATGGCTTTACTGCGGCCGGCCAGTTCTAAGGGGGGCGGCATATGACGTCCTCCCAGAACGTGCCCTCCCTCGTGTCCCCAGGGGGGCGCCACCCGGCGATCACCGTGAGCGATGTGTCCTACGGACACAGCTGATCACATGATGTGGTAAAAGGCCAATCACAGTGGCCTTTTACCACGTGATTAGCCGTGTCCAATGACACAGCAGATCACCGGTAAATGCAGTTGCCGGTTACCGGCTGCACTTTCCTCACGCTGTGACAGCATGAGGAAAGTGCTGCCGATAACTGGCAATTGTCAGAGGACGGATCGGCACCGATCATCAGTGCCCTGATCATCAGTGCCACCCACCAGTGCCCATCAGTGCCACCCACCTGTGCCCATCAGTGCCTAGCAGTGCCGCCCACCTGTGCCCATCAGTGCTGCTCATCAGTGCCGCCTATCTGTGCCCATCATTGTTGCATAACAGTGCTGCCTCATCAGTGCCGCCTATCAGTGCTGCTTATCAGTGCCCATCAGTGCTGCCCATCCGTGCCACCTCATCAGTGCCACCTATCAGTGCTGCCTCATCAACGCACATTAGTGAAGGAGAACAATTACCTGTTTGCAAAATTGTATAATAGAAACAAAGAAAAACTTTTTTTTTCAAAATTTTTGCTCTTTTTTTGTTTATAGCACAAAAACTAAAACACCCAGTGGCGATTAAACACCACCAAAAGAAAGCACTATTTGTGTGAAAAAAATGATACAAATTTCATATGGGTACAATGTTGCATGACCATGCAATTGGTATTCAAAGTGCGACAGCGCTGAAAGCTGAAAATTGGCCTGGGCAGGAAGGGAGTAGAAGTGCCCTGTAGGCAAGGGGTTAAAATCTATGTATTATACTTATGATGGAGTGGAATCACCACTCTCTTCCAGGGTTACAGAGCCATTAGGATCTTCAGTATCCAGCATATTCAGTAGCCCCATTCACACCTGAGCGTTTTGTAAATGCACACAAAATCCCAAGTATGTACATGCATTTACAAAATGCGCATAACATGCATGTGACGCTTGTGGTGCCATTCACTGGTAATGGCACCTCAAACGCAGTAAGCAGACATGTTTCTGCCTGTGGAAAAGCGCACAGCAATCGTGTCAAAACGCACAAAGTTCAATGCTGAAAAAGCTACATGAACTACTTTGGCGTGTGTGTTGTGCGTAGGGAAGCCCACTGAAATGAATGGGCTGCCCTATGCGTGTAGTACAAAAATACACACAAAAAAGTGCTCTTTTTAAATGCGTCCACAAAATGCAGTTTATAGATGTAGCCCTGTTTTGGGGGGGGTTATGTGAAATGGCCCACACCAAACAAGCTATGGCGCTAACCTGTATATGAGTAGGCAATCCTGAGCCTTCGCTATATGGAAGAGGGGGTTGTGATAATACAAATGGCAGTGCCTCCACCTAGAATAGGGATCCTGCAATTGAGGAGACTCCCCCCTTTCTAGGAATGTAACAGGTAGACAACTTAAAGTAACTATACATAGCAGTATTAATGCACCCAGCTTATATTTCTAACATGAATACATGTCACCACACCTCTATGAGATTAATGCAAAGTTTATATAAAGCAGCCACATCAAACAGGATGCATAAGAATAACATTTAGGAATTACAATTTAGCATAAATTGGGAGGTTGCAATTATACCCGGGTATATGTGCATGTAGTATACAGAATACCTCCAACCATGGGTTATAGCGCAGTCCGGTTGCAGGGGCCCCTGGAGAGGTGAAGGTCCATAAGATGCACGCTTCCACTTTAGATGCTGTGATGGCGTCCAAGTAACATGCGGATTATTGCACTGCTTGTCTGAAGATCAGCGATGAATCACCTAAAAGGATAAAATGCTCTATCTATCCTCACTCTTAGTCCCTATTCCTAAACTGGGCTGTCAATGCAACCGGGCCTCTATCTGTCTAAGTGGCCGTCGGATGCCTAACCTACCTCTAGCCTAATCTTATCCAACACTCCCTATGCTAATCCTAGCTAAAAGGAGATCCAGACCAATAAGGCTCTTCAAGCAAAGAGGCTGCAAAGATACACTGAAATTAACAGAAAGTTCACCTGACAATCTAATGCAGGTGAAAACACGGATCTATATATATATATAGACAACTATAAGGATTCTGCAGGGTGTAAATAGAATAATGATAATGAACCACAAATCTCTCTCTTACAGAGATATTAGGGTTCCTATACAGAAGTTGAAATATAACAGAGGCAGACCTAATCTGCTTCAGTAACAACTAAATAGATAACAGCCTTGTTAATCTGGATCATTACTCACAGAATCCCCAGACAGTTCTCCCCAGATACATAACACATGGCAGGCTGGTACCCTCTGCCTGATACTTCCTGGAAAACAACTATATAACATCCTGGGGTTTCCTGACCTCCTTGTAGGGGCAGGAAGCACACCCAGGGACTTGTCTGTAATGGGACCTCTATGGTAGTGGCTGTATATGGATGTAAACAAACCACAACTAGTGTATAAAATAACAGTTCCCTACACTCTCCCCCTGGTGAAACCTTTACGTCCCGTCAAAGGAAGCTCACATTATATACAATAATGAAATTCAATTTCAAATACACAACGTTGTCCTCTCTCCATTACAATGGTTTGCTAAAGAAAACAACAGATTAGTATAAATACATGCCAGGTGATGCAAATGCAGGTAGCATATTGACCAGATTAGATACTGCCCCTACCCAGGCATGGTATAGATGGGGCTGAGGAATGATGCTGGGATCTCCCAAAGTATCATAAGTTAAAACAGGTGGTGGATGTCTAACCCTTCCTCCTCTACGCACTTCCCTATGAGGTAATCCCTGATTTTCAGGTACTGAATGAGGGCTTTGTGTCATGGGAAGAGATGGCACTGATTGTGGAGTAGAACTAGATTCTTGATTAGGCATACTCACTGACTCAGGCACAAACTCTGGAGATCTAGGGTTCAGTGACTCTCTTGGAAGAGGAGAAGCTGTTGGGCTCTGAATCTCAGGAACTACAGTCCAGTCACTCTCATTAGAGTCAGGAGGGTCAGTTGTAATGTTAGCCTGAGGTTGTGTGGAGTCCCTTCCCACAGTATCTTCTGAGTCATCATCATCAGTGACTTGAGGAATAGGGAGCAAATGGTTTCGATGCCAAGCTTTTACTCTACCTTCTGGTCCCTTTATTTTGTACACAGGAATTCCAGGTAATTTGCTCACCACTGTAAAAATCTCATTCCTCCATCGGTCAGCTAATTTATGCTTCCCAGAAGGGCCCAGGTTTCTAAGCAATACCTGGTCACCAGGTTTCAATTCTCTGTATCTCACACGACGATCAAACCTCCTTTTGTTCCCTTCATTTATCTTGGCAGCATTTTCTTCAGCCAAACGATAAGCTGACTTAAGGGTATCTTTCAGACGAGCTACATACTGATAGTGACTTTGATGATCGACACCATCAGTGGAGACCCCTAGCAAGAGGTCTATTGGCAGTCTAGGCTCCCTTCCAAACATTAAGAAATAAGGGGAGAATCCCGTAGTCTCATGTCTTGTGCTATTGTAAGCATGAACCATGGCTTCAACTTTACGACTCCAAGTACGTTTATCATCAACCTGTAGAGTACCTAACATATCAAGCAAAGTTCTGTTAAATCTCTCAGGGAGAGCATCACCTTCAGGGTGATAAGGGGTAGTCCGGCTTTTATGGATGTTGAGCAGTTGAAGTAATTCCTTAACTAGTCTGCTCTCAAAGTCTCTTCCCTGATCCGAATGCAATCTGTGGGGTAAGCCATAGTGGATGAAATACTTCTCCCAAAGCACTCTGGCGACTGTCACTGCCTTTTGATCCTTGGTAGGAAAAGCTTGTGCATACCGGGTGTAGTGATCAGTCACTACCAACACGTTCCCAATTCCTCTTGAATCATTGTCAATGCATAGAAAATCGATACAGACCAAATCCATGGGGCCTGAACTCTGTAAATGTCCCATTGGGGCAGCTCGAACTGGGAGGGTTTTTCGTCTCAGACAACGGAGGCACCTTCTACAAAGGCTAGTCACAGTTTCTCTCATTCTGAGCCAATAAAAGCGGTCCTGAATCAAGCCATAGGTCTTCTCAGGCCCCAAATGACCATGATGATCATGTAGACTTCTGAAAACCATCTTTCGAAAACAATAAGGGAGAACCAGTTGACGTCTCCCTGGGTGGTCATGATACAGAGTCACACGGTAGAGTAGGCCCTTTTCAATCCTGAATTTATCCCAGTCTCTCAGAAATGAGCTACATTCAGCAGGCAAGGTTTTCTTCAATATCTCTGGATCATTAACACTAACTGCTCTATATAAAGTTCCAATCAAAGGGTCAGCCTTTTGACTCTTAATCATCCGCTGAGGAGATATAGAACAGTTCTCAAATGAGCCTAGGGCTGCTGGGTAAGCAAACATGTCTGGTACAGCATCAGGTCCACTTCCTATGGAGTCTATGAGCCGCATCTCTGAGAAAGCCACGTTATCGTCCACTACTGCAGCCATAGAACATAGTGCTCCAACACCAGGACCAGGGACTTCCTCCCATTCATTGTCTTCAGAGACAGGCGTTAACCCAGGGCGTCTGGATAACGCATCTGCACCAATGTTCTTTGGACCAGGTTTGTATTTCAAGGTGAATTGATAATTTGATAGAGCAGCCAACCAGCGATGTCCAGTGGCATCTAGTTTTGCTGTGGTTAAGACATATGTCAAAGGATTGTTATCCGTTCTTACTTCGAAAGCTGCTCCATAAAGATAATCATGTAACTTATCGACAATAGCCCATTTGAGAGCTAAGAATTCCAACTTGTGAACTGGGTAATTGCGCTCGCTAACTGTAAGGCTTCGGCTGATGAAGGCAACTGGTCGCAACCCAGCTGGATACTCCTGGTGCAACACTCCACCCAGTCCTTCAAAGCTAGCATCTACATGGAGAACATACGGCTTTCGAGCATTAGCATAGGCCAGAACGGGTGCCTCTGTTAACTTCTTCTTTAACTGAATGAAGGCATCCTCACAGGCTGAAGTCCACTTATCGCCAAAAGGATTTTTGGTGGATTTCTTCTGTTTTTCTTGACCGCTCGAATCAGTCTTCAACAAGTCATGTAGGGACTTGGCCACTTTGGAATATCCTTCTACAAATCTGCGGTAATAACCACAGAATCCAAGGAATGAACGTAACTCTGTGATATTCTGAGGTCGTGGCCAATTCACAACTGCTTCAACTTTGGCAGGATCTGTGGCCACTCCTTCAGCAGAAACAATGTGGCCTACATAGGTAACAGATGAACGGCAGAACTTACACTTGTCTGCAGACAACTTCAGCCCTTCCTCCTTTAGACGCTGCAACACTCGCATGAGACGTTCTTCATGTTCCTCCAATGAAGCTCCAAATACAATAATGTCATCGAGGTACACAAGACACTCTCGTGGCACTAAATCACCCAAAATGCGTTCCATTAATCTTTGAAATGTTGCTGGTGCACCCCTTATGCCTTGTGGCATGCGGGTAAACTGATAGAAGCCCAAAGGACATATGAAGGCTGTTTTCTCTTGGTCTTCAGGAGCCATTGGAACCTGATAGTACCCTGACCGCAAATCAAGAACTGTGAACCACTGATTTCCATTCAGAGCTTCCAAAGCCTCTTCTATCCTGGGTAGTGTATACTGATCAGGTATTGTCCTTCGATTCAGGGTTCGATAGTCCACACATAGGCGAATAGATCCACACTTCTTTCTTACCACAACAATAGGTGAAGCATAGGGACTTTTACTATCCGCAATGATCCCCTGATCTTTCATCTGACGTAAGGTCTGTCTGAGCTCATCAACATCCTTTGGAGCTATCCTTCTGGGCCTTTCCCGGAAGGGAGTGGCATCTGTTAGCCTGAAAGTGTGTTGAGCACTTTTGGCACAGCCTACATCCATTTCATCCATAGAAAATACTTCTGGTAATCCTGATAACTGCTGTGTCAATCTGTGAACCCAAAGCTCTGATAAGTTTGGATCAGTCAGATCAAATTCAACAGTAGGAGCGGTACCTTCAACTTGCACTTTGCACACTTCAGCATAGGGGTTAACACCAAACACAGGATAGCAATGGGCTACCTTTTGGTAAGGATCAATTACAACGGGGTAAAGTGAACAGTTTCTCACAGTCACAACTGTAGATAGGTCCACTCTGGCTCTCCAGTCTTTCCTTTCAGGAATCACCTTCCACCCCTCTTTGTTGATCATCTCTTCAGGTGTTTCCATAAGGACGTAACTGCCATCTCCAAGTAGCTCAGGAGCAATGCTGGAAGCAACCCTTAGTATTCTCTCTCCCCCTGGTGGAATTTCCACTGCATGCCTACCGATGTGATACACCACTCCGTGTTGATAGCCAACAGAGAGGACATTACAAAGCTCTTTAAGATCAGAAGACAGTTCAGTTTGATCAAAAGAAGCAGTTCGACCTCCTTCAAGAAACTTCTGAAAAGCACAGTGTACTGCTTTACAATTAGTACCTAATATCACAGGAGCGGCATTGGAGTCCCCAGTGTCAGGACACACAAGTGCAGTGATCTCCATGGGAGGAACACCTTTGTCCTCTAAACCAGGTACAGTAACAATTATGCGCAGGCTTCCATCAACAGGGTATGACTTAGAGTTCAACCCCCACAACTTCATCTGTCCAGTAGATTGAAGTGGTGTGTTGCTCAAATGCTTCTGATAGAAGGAACGATAGATAAGGGTAACTTGAGACCCAGTGTCAAACAAAGCTGAAGTTTTAAGTCCGTTGACAGTAACGTTAACAATGGACTTGGAGCCTATGATAGGCTGTTTTGATCCTGACTTTGAATATTTCAGTCGTCCTTTGTGCTTTTGTACAGGGAATGACACACTTTGCACCATTCCCTCATAATCGTCATTACATTGTCTAGCTGAATGGCCCGTCTGACCACACCTGAAGCACTTTCTAGAGTCTCTCCCTCTGTGTAATGCAACGGGCTTGTTAATGGAAGACTTGGACCAAGTGAATTCAGGTTGATCATTTTGAACAGGATGAGAAGGGAGGTCCTCTTTAAAAGGTTGTTTCACTTTCTTAGGGGTGCTAAACTGAATGTCAGCTTCCAATTTCTTCACTAACTTCATTAGTCCATGAAGAGGAAGAATATCATCAGATAACTTCACTTTGAGGAGCTGTGCGAGAGGATGATGAGGTAACAACCCCCGTACTAATTGACTAGTTCTCATTGAATTCACTGCATCAGGATGTATAGCAGTGTGATACACCAGACGTGACAACAGTAACTGCAATCGATTAATGAAAGTGGAAACACTCTCTCCTTCTTTCTGACGGGTCATACGATAGTCAGCAACCATCTGTTCAAGGTCATAGTATGGTTCAAAATGGTCAGACAGTACTTGTATATAGTCTGTTGCACTTACCCCCTCATGGGTATCTCGATACAAGCGGATTAGTTCTGCTGCTGGAGATCGCAGACTTTCCATAACACGCTGACGCTTGCCTTCCTCTGAGCAGGACCATTCTTTCAAGCATTGAAGGGTGTGCTCTTTCCAAACTTCGAAAGCTTCTTCTCCTTGTGGAACAGGAACATTACCAGAGAACACTTTTAGCTTTCTATAATGTGCTGCCTGTAACCCTTGTGCTAGCATCTCAGTCAGTTGATTTAAAGTGCCAACAGCATTATCACTAGATTGTGAAATATTGACATCTTCCTGATAAAAATAGTTAACTGGCATTTGTTCTTCTTTTACACTGACGTTTTGTGGGACAGAGGGAAGGTACCTCCTTCTGGGAGTAGGTTGAGGGCGCCACTTTTCTTCGTGTTGCTCCTCCATGACTGACTATTAAACCCACTTCGATCTCAGCAGTGCCTCCAAATGTAGCCCTGTTTTGGGGGGGGTTATGTGAAATGGCCCACACCAAACAAGCTATGGCGCTAACCTGTATATGAGTAGGCAATCCTGAGCCTTCGCTATATGGAAGAGGGGGTTGTGATAATACAAATGGCAGTGCCTCCACCTAGAATAGGGATCCTGCAATTGAGGAGACTCCCCCCTTTCTAGGAATGTAACAGGTAGACAACTTAAAGTAACTATACATAGCAGTATTAATGCACCCAGCTTATATTTCTAACATGAATACATGTCACCACACCTCTATGAGATTAATGCAAAGTTTATATAAAGCAGCCACATCAAACAGGATGCATAAGAATAACATTTAGGAATTACAATTTAGCATAAATTGGGAGGTTGCAATTATACCCGGGTATATGTGCATGTAGTATACAGAATACCTCCAACCATGGGTTATAGCGCAGTCCGGTTGCAGGGGCCCCTGGAGAGGTGAAGGTCCATAAGATGCACGCTTCCACTTTAGATGCTGTGATGGCGTCCAAGTAACATGCGGATTATTGCACTGCTTGTCTGAAGATCAGCGATGAATCACCTAAAAGGATAAAATGCTCTATCTATCCTCACTCTTAGTCCCTATTCCTAAACTGGGCTGTCAATGCAACCGGGCCTCTATCTGTCTAAGTGGCCGTCGGATGCCTAACCTACCTCTAGCCTAATCTTATCCAACACTCCCTATGCTAATCCTAGCTAAAAGGAGATCCAGACCAATAAGGCTCTTCAAGCAAAGAGGCTGCAAAGATACACTGAAATTAACAGAAAGTTCACCTGACAATCTAATGCAGGTGAAAACACGGATCTATATATATATATAGACAACTATAAGGATTCTGCAGGGTGTAAATAGAATAATGATAATGAACCACAAATCTCTCTCTTACAGAGATATTAGGGTTCCTATACAGAAGTTGAAATATAACAGAGGCAGACCTAATCTGCTTCAGTAACAACTAAATAGATAACAGCCTTGTTAATCTGGATCATTACTCACAGAATCCCCAGACAGTTCTCCCCAGATACATAACACATGGCAGGCTGGTACCCTCTGCCTGATACTTCCTGGAAAACAACTATATAACATCCTGGGGTTTCCTGACCTCCTTGTAGGGGCAGGAAGCACACCCAGGGACTTGTCTGTAATGGGACCTCTATGGTAGTGGCTGTATATGGATGTAAACAAACCACAACTAGTGTATAAAATAACAGTTCCCTACATAGATAAAGGATAAAAAAAATTACAAAGGAAAAAAATCTTTTACAATTATGAGGGTGGCCACTGGGGTGTAGTATGTGTCATTATTTGTCTGTACTACAGTCCCAGCTGCCCACACCAAACATGGCAGGAAGGGGGCACTTTACCAGGATAAAGAGATGTGGACTGCTCAGCTCCGCCCACTCACATGCTGGCTTAGCTGCTAATGACAGTTTTGAAACTGCACCCAAAATTGCCATTCATACATGTATTATCAGCCCAGAAGCCATTGGCTGTCCCCCTGGGGTGTTCTGTGGCTACTAATGCTCTGAATTACATCTCCAGCTGCCCACACTGCACCTAGAAGGGAATAGGTCCCTTCACCGTAACAAACATGGCCGCCGGAGTCCTCAGCTCCGCCCCATTTAGCTACTTAGCAAGTAATGACAGCATTAAAACTGGAAACAAAATCAGCATTGGTACATAAATAATCAGCCCAAAAGCCATGAGATGTCCCTCTGGGGTGTGCGGTTGCTATTTCTGCTTTGAATTACATTCCCGGCTGCCCATACTGTACATAGAAAGGAATGAGTTATTTTACCATAACAAAGATGGCCGCTGAAGTCCTCAGCTCCACCCACTCAGATGTTGGGTTAGCAACTAATAACGGCTTTGAAGCTTGAATCAAAATCGGCATTCAAACATGTGCAAACATTACAAAATGCATGAACTGCCCCTCCAGAGTGTACTGTGGCGATTACTACTCTGAATGACATTCACGGCTGCCCACACTGTATATAGAAGAGAATGGGTCACTGTACCTTAACAAAGATGGCCATCGTAGTACTCATCTCCGCCTCTCCTTGGCTCCTCCTCTCATATGGCCCAGTCTGTGGTCTCTTCATAACTGACAGAGGTGGAGCTTCAGCCCAGCAGTCCACTCCTCTCGACGAGAAGGCAGCAAATGAATAGTTGCTAGGGACTCCAGAACACTTAGCAACCCAGGTTTGCTCCGCCCCCTGCTGTGCGTGACTCCTCCCAGTTCCCTCCCCCTGATTGGCTGACTTCTGGAACTTGTTAGGTATAATGGGGGCTGTGATAGGAGCTGTGTTGATCTATGGGGAGGGGGACTGTGATCTATGGGGGACCTCAGAGGGGATCTAGCTCTGTATACACAAGCATTGCTATAGAAATGTCTGTTATCTCATGTACAGGTGATCATGACATCACACTCTGCTTTCTATGGACACTTTACTACTTTGTTGTCAGAGGTTTTATATAAAGTGACCCTTCCCCCTCCCCCCACTTTGTATCATTGCACTCCTCCCCCTCTGCTGTCACAGATAGACATTTTATTTCATTATTGTATTTATTCTACTTTTTTTGGCATTTTTTCTTAAATTTGTTTATTGCTGTAATATCTTTTTTCTTGTCCCCTCCCCTCACATTTACAGGTGATCATGACATCACACTCTGCTTTCTATGGACACTTTGCTACTATTGTTTGTCAGTTTTCTTTTAAAGTGACCCTCTCCCCCCCCCCCACATTGTATCATTGCACTCCTCCCCTCCGCTGTCACGGATGGACATTTCTTGGTATTTCTTTTATGGAATATTTGCCTTTTTTGCATTTCTTTATTAATTTTTGTAATACCATTTTACTTCTCCCCTCCCACCACTGGCAGGACTCACCGACATCCTCCTGGAATACTGATGTCATGCATCCCAGGAAGCCTCGGGGTCCTGTACAACGCATGCGCTGCTGTGCATCATCAGGGCTCTGGCTGTCACTTCCTGATTCTTGCAGCTGTAGCCATGATGCCGCACTGTGGCCAATGCATGCCATCAGGGGGACGGCTACGAGAACCCGGGAGAGAAGGCGGCCCCTTGATGATGTACCAAAACACCTGACTGTTTCGTGAGCGCAGCAAAATCGTAAGTTTTTATGTGAATTTATGAAATGTTGTGGTGCCATTTATTGTTAATGACATCACAAACACAGCAAGTACACGTGTTGTTACACATGGCAGACGTGTCAAAACGCACAAAGTTTAATGCTACTTTGGCACGTGTGTCATGCGTAGGGCCTCCTACTGAAATGAATGCGATTTTGCATGCGTTCATGGAATGTACTTTATAGCTTACAAAAAATGATAAAGGAAGTCATTCTTTTACCAGAACAAAGAGCTCTGAGCGCTCGGCTCCACCCCGCAACATTGTGCTGGGCTGGCAGATTATGACAGCTTTGTACCAAAACTGCTATTCATGGATGTATGGATGTGTATGGATGATGGCAACAGCCATCAGGGGTCCCTCTGGGGTGTATTTCGGCTATTACTGATCTGCACTACATTCCCTGCTGCCAACACCAGACATTGGAGTGACAGGGTTACTTTACCATAAAAGAGATGGCCGCTGGAGTGCTCAGCTCCACCTCCCATCATTGGCTCCAGCTCCCATCATTGGCTCCACCTCCCATCCTTGGCTCCACCTCTCATCATTGGCTCCACCTTTCACTCAGGCTCAAACTTACTGAAAGCTCTTCAGGAAATGGCAGACCTGGACCGTCAGCCCGCCAGTCTGCAGCGCTGGATCCCCACTGAGCAGCAGTCAATGATTGCTAGGAACGACAGCATACTTAGCAACTTCTTAGCAACCAATGGTGTCATGTGTATGCCTTGTCCCCTGTAGCACACCTCCTCCCAGTTCCCGTCTCCTGTCTGCCCTTCTTCAGGGACATATTGGTCAGGCACTGGGCACTGTGATGGGCTCTACTGATCTATGGGGCTACTCTGATCTATGAGGGAACTCTGATCTATAGGGGGTATTCTGATGACGCAAATGATCTGTAGGGGTACTCTGATGCATGTGGGCACTCTAATCTATGGGGATACTCTGATTGGGGTATCTGATCTGTGGGGGTACTCTGATCTATAGAGGCACTCTATGGGGGTTCCCTGATTGGGGCATCTGATCTGTGGGGGTACTCTGATGAGGGCAACTGATCTTGGGGGGTACTCTGATCTATGGGGGTGCTCTGAATGGGGCACCTGCAATTCTGCAGCATAGAGGTGGGGTTTTTTTTAGTAACCCCATACATCTCAGACTGATGCTGCAGTGTTTCGGGGAGTATGCATGTTTGTTTTTTGAGAACCCCAAAATTCTCCTTTAATTGACCTCCTATTTGATGGTGCCTAGTTAGTTCCATGTGTGACACCAGACTACAGCATGACATTAGGTAAGGGGTGCATTCTTCCTACTGACCACCAATGTGAGGGACACTTTTGCAATTGACCCTGATTAAGCTCGTAAGTTGTCCTTGGCTCCACCTGTCACTCACGCTCTGTTGACCAATACATTTCCTGAAGATTCTTCAATAAAGGGCAAACCTAGCCTATCAGCCCACCAATCAGCAGCACCGGATTCCCACTAAGCAGCAGTGAATGGTTGCTAGGGGTTTCTTTAGCAATTGATGAAGCCCCATTTGCTCCACCCCCTGCGGTGCGCGTCTCTCCTCCAATTTCCGCCCCCTGCCTGGTTGGCTACAGGGACTTGTCAGGTATAATGGGTGCCGTGATAGGAGCTGTGCTGATCTATGGGGAGGGGGACTCTGATCTATGGGGGAACTCAGAGGGAATCTAGCTATGTACACTCAAGCATTCCTATAGAAATGTACATTTACAAGTGATAATGATAATAAACTCTGCTTTCTATGGACGGTTTGTAACTTTTTTTTTTTTTTCATTCTGTTTAACCACTTGCCTACCAGGCACTTAATACCCCCTTCTTCACCAGGCCAATTTTCAGCTTTCAGCGCTGTTGCACTTTGAATGACAATTGCGCAGTCATGCAACATTGTACCCATATGAAATTTTTATCATTTTTTTCTCACAAATAGAGCTTTCTTTTGGTGGTATTTAATCACCACTGAGCGCTTTACTTTTTGCGCTATAAACAAAAAAATTGCAAACATTTTGAAAAAAAAGAAAAGTTTCTTTGTTTCTATTATAAAATTTTTCAAACAGGTAATTTTTCTCTTTCACTAATGTGTGTTGATGAGGCAGCACTGATGGGCACTAATAGGCGGCACTGATGGGCACTGAAAGGCAGCACTGATGGACACTGGTAGGCAGCACTGATGGGCACTGATAGGCAGCACTAATGAGGTGGCACGGATAGGCGGCACTGATAGGCAGCACTAATGAGGTGTCACGGATAGGTGGCACTGATAGGTGGCACTGACTGGCATCACTGCTGTGCACTGACTGGAGGCACTGCTAAGCATTGACTGGCACATCCGCTGGGCACTGACTGGCAGCACTGCTGGGCTGCACTGATGGGCACTGGTGGGTGGCACTGGTGGGCACATATGGGTGGCACTGGTGGGCACATGTGGGTGGCACTGCTGGGCACAGGTAGGTGGCACTGCTGAGCACAGGTGTGTGGCACTGCTGGGTGGCACAGGTGGGTGCACTGCTGGTGGGCACTGGTGTGTGGCATTTCTGGGTGGCACAGGTGGGTGCACTGCTGGGCACAGGTGGGCGCACTGCAGGGAACAGGTGGGCTGAACTGGTGGGTGGCACTGCTGGGCACCGATCATCAGCGCACTGATCATCAGTACCCTGATGATCGGTGCCGATCCCTGCTCAGACAACTGCCGGTTCTCGGCAGTACTTTCCTCACGATCTGACAGCGTGAGGAAAGTGCAGCCGAGAACCGGCAATTGCATTTACCGGTGATCAGCCTGTCATTGGACACGGCTGATCACGTGGTAAAAGGCCGCTGTGATTGACCTTTTACCACATCACGTGATCAGCTGTGTCTGTAGGACACAGCGATCACAGAGATCGCAAGGTGCGCGCCCCCGGGGACGCGCAGGAGAGCGCGTTCTGGGAGGACGTCATATGACGCCCACCCAGAACTGGCCGGGCGCAGTGTAGCCGTCATTTAGCTTTCTGCGGTCGGCAGCTGGTTAAAGGGAACCTTCACCCTCCCCACCCACTTTGTATAATTGCACTCCTACCCCCTCCACTGTCACAATTGAATATTTTTTAATTTCTTATGCTGCTTTTTTTGCATTTTGTATGAAATTTTTTTTGTGGTAAGATTCTCCCGCAGCATTCCGGGAAGCATTGGGGTCCTGTACAACGCATGCGCTGCTGTGCATCATCGGTGCTCTGGCTGTCTCTTCCTGGTTCTTGCAGCTGTATCCCTGATGTTACACTGTGGCATGTGCTTGCCATCAGGGGGGCGGCTACAAGAACCCAGAAGACACAGCGGCCCCTCGATGTAAGTAAACAAGATGGATGCATGGTGAACAGCTTGTAGCGGATTGCAGTTGGAGAGGCGGTATAATTAGAAAACCCCTCTGCAGTGTAAAGAGCAGTTTCTATGGCAATCTGCATCAAGTGTCTTGGAGCTGCAGCGGCTGGGCAGTAGCCATCGCATGCATCAATAATTGCAGCGAATCTGGCTGGGTCTCTCTGAGTTATGGTTCAACAAGTAGTGTCAGTTCTCTGTATAGGTAAACCTGATTCACTCATGGCAACCAATACAGAAATCTATGTATTACTCCCAAGTGCAAATGGGATGCCTGCAGTCCAAATATGTTCATGTATCCAAAAGCTCTGTTCTCACTTGTACATTGTGGGAACACATGCACAATTGCGCAGTTTGCAGCCCTTTATCAGGTGCACAGCATTGCTAATAATTTTTAATGGCACCTCCATGCGCCACGCTAATGCGTGTACATTCATGTGCGCCAAAACATATGGTACTTTATTACATTTTAGTGTGGTGCGATTTTTAATAGAGGCCAGGGAATTATTTTGTACATTTCTTGTGCATAGCGCAGTCCATTGAAATTAATATGCTGTCCAAACATGACGCGCAGACTGCGGCCAGCCAGTTCTGGGAGGGCGTCATATGACGTCCTATCAGAACGTGCCCTCCTGCACGCCCCCAGGGGCGTGCACCCGGCGATCTACAATCTCAAACTAGATTCACTGATGGCAACCGATACAGAATGTGCTGCCCAAACACGATGCACAGAAACACACAGAAAGCACAAGTTTCTGTTTAACCACTTGCCGACTGCAGATAGCCAAATGATGGCTTCACTGCGGCCGGCCAGTTCTAAGGGGGGCGGCATATGACGTCCTCCCAGAACGTGCCCTCCCTCGTGTCCCCAGGGGGGCGCCACCCGGCCATCACCGTGAGCGATGTGTCCTAGGGACACAGCTGATCACATGATGTGGTAAAAGGCCAATCACAGTGGCCTTTTACCACGTGATTAGCCGTGTCCAATGACACAGCAGATCACCGGTAAATGCAGTTGCCGGTTACCGGCTGCACTTTCCTCACGCTGTGACAGCATGAGGAAAGTACTGCCGATAACTGGCAATTGTCAGAGGACGGATCGGCACCGATCATCAGTGCCCTGATCATCAGTGCCACCCACCAGTGCCCATCAGTGCCACCCACCTGTGCCCATCAGTGCCTAGCAGTGCCGCCCACCTGTGCCCATCAGTGCTGCTCATCAGTGCCGCCTATCTGTGCCCATCATTGTTGCATAACAGTGCTGCCTCATCAGTGCCGCCTATCAGTGCTGCTTATCAGTGCCCATCAGTGCTGCCCATCCGTGCCACCTCATCAGTGCCACCTATCAGTGCTGCCTCATCAACGCACATTAGTGAAGGAGAACAATTACCTGTTTGCAAAATTGTATAATAGAAACAAAGAAAAACTTTTTTTTTCAAAATTTTTGCTCTTTTTTTGTTTATAGCACAAAAACTAAAACACCCAGTGGCGATTAAACACCACCAAAAGAAAGCACTATTTGTGTGAAAAAAATGATACAAATTTCATATGGGTACAATGTTGCATGACCATGCAATTGTTATTCAAAGTGCGACAGCGCTGAAAGCTGAAAATTGGCCTGGGCAGGAAGGGAGTAGAAGTGCCCGGTAGGCAAGGGGTTAAAATCTATGTATTATACTTATGATGGAGTGGAATCACCACTCTCTTCCAGGGTTACAGAGCCATTAGGATCTTCAGTATCCAGCATATTCAGTAGCCCCATTCACACCTGAGCGTTTTGTAAATGCACACAAAATCCCAAGTATGTACATGCATTTACAAAATGCGCATAACATGCATGTGACGCTTGTGGTGCCATTCACTGGTAATGGCACCTCAAACGCAGTAAGCAGACATGTTTCTGCCTGTGGAAAAGCGCACAGCAATCGTGTCAAAACGCACAAAGTTCAATGCTGAAAAAGCTACATGAACTACTTTGGCGTGTGTGTTGTGCGTAGGGAATCCCACTGAAATGAATGAGCTGCCCTATGCGTGTAGTACAAAAATACACACAAAAAAGTGCTCTTTTTACATGCGTCCACAAAATGCAGTTTATAGATACAGGATAAAAAAAATTACAAAGGAAAAAAATCTTTTACAATTATGAGGGTGGCCACTGGGGTGTAGTATGTGTCATTATTTGTCTGTACTACAGTCCCAGCTGCCCACACCATACATGGCAGGAAGGGGGCACTTTACCAGGATAAAGAGATGTGGACTGCTCAGCTCCGCCCACTCACATGCTGGCTTAGCTGCTAATGACAGTTTTGAAACTGCACCCAAAATTTCCATTCATACATGTATTATCAGCCCAGAAGCCATTGGCTGTCCCCCTGGGGTGTTCTGTGGCTACTAATGCTCTGAATTACATCTCCAGCTGCCCACACTGCACCTAGAAGGGAATAGGTCCCTTCACCGTAACAAACATGGCCGTCGGAGTCCTCAGCTCCGCCCCATTTAGCTACTTAGCAAGTAATGACAGCATTAAAACTGGAAACAAAATCAGCATTGGTACATAAATAATCAGCCCAAAAGCCATGAGATGTCCCTCTGGGGTGTGCGGTTGCTATTTCTGCTTTGAATTACATTCCCGGCTGCCCATACTGTACATAGAAAGGAATGAGTTATTTTACCATAACAAAGATGGCCGCTGAAGTCCTCAGCTCCACCCACTCAGATGTTGGGTTAGCAACTAATAACGGCTTTGAAACTTGAATCAAAATCGGCATTCAAACATGTACAAACATTACAAAATGCATGAACTGCCCCTCCAGAGTGTACTGTGGCGATTAGTACTCTGAATGACATTCACGGCTGCCCACACTGTATATAGAAGAGAATGGGTCACTGTACCTTAACAAAGATGGCCATCGTAGTACTCATCTCCGCCTCTCCTTGGCTCCTCCTCTCATATGGCCCAGTCTGTGGTCTCTTCATAACTGACAGAGGTGGAGCTTCAGCCCAGCAGTCCACTCCTCTCGACGAGAAGGCAGCAAATGAATAGTTGCTAGGGACTCCAGAACGCTTAGCAACCCAGGTTTGCTCCGCCCCCTGCTGTGCGTGACTCCTCCCAGTTCCCTCCCCCTGATTGGCTGACTTCTGGAACTTGTTAGGTATAATGGGGGCTGTGATAGGAGCTGTGTTGATCTATGGGGAGGGGGACTGTGATCTATGGGGGACCTCAGAGGGGATCTAGCTCTGTATACACAAGCATTGCTATAGAAATGTCTGTCATCTCATGTACAGGTGATCATGACATCACACTCTGCTTTCTATGGACACTTTACTACTTTGTTGTCAGAGGTTTTATATAAAGTGACCCTTCCCCCTCCCCCCACTTTGTATCATTGCACTCCTCCCCCTCTGCTGTCACAGATAGACATTTTATTTCATTATTGTATTTATTCTACTTTTTTTGGCATTTCTTCTTAAATTTGTTTATTGCTGTAATATCTTTTTTCTTGTCCCCTCCCCTCACATTTACAGGTGATCATGACATCACACTCTGCTTTCTATGGACACTTTGCTACTTTTGTTTGTCAGTTTTCTTTTAAAGTGACCCTCTCCCCCCCCCCCCCCCCACTTTGTATCATTGCACTCCTCCCCTCCGCTGTCACAGATGGACATTTCTTGGTATTTCTTTTATGGAATATTTGCCTTTTTTGCATTTCTTTATTAATTTTTGTAATACCATTTTACTTCTCCCCTCCCACCACTGGCAGGACTCACCGACATCCTCCTGGAATACTGATGTCATGCATCCCAGGAAGCCTCGGGGTCC
Organism: Staurois parvus; assembly: GCF_062004578.1. Lineage (NCBI taxonomy): Eukaryota > Metazoa > Chordata > Amphibia > Anura > Ranidae > Staurois > Staurois parvus. Next base: position 14,563,979 of record NW_028318078.1, on the reverse strand, counting down.
TGTACAACGCATGCGCTGCTGTGCATCATCAGGGCTCTGGCTGTCACTTCCTGATTCTTGCAGCTGTAGCCATGATGCTGCACTGTGGCCAATGCGTGCCATCAGGGGGACGGCTACGAGAACCCGGGAGAGACAGCGGCCCCTTGATGATGTACCAAAACACCTGACTGTTTCGTGAGCGCAGCAAAATCGTAAGTTTTTATGTGAATTTATGAAATGTTGTGGTGCCATTCATTGTTAATGACATCACAAACACAGCAAGTACACGTGTTGTTACACGTGGCAGACGTGTCAAAACGCACAAAGCTTAATGCTACTTTGGCACGTGTGTCATGCGTAGGGCCTCCTACTGAAATGAATGCGATTTTGCATGCGTTCATGGAATGTACTTTATAGCTTACAAAAAATTATAAAGGAAGTCATTCTTTTACCAGAACAAAGAGCTCTGACAACATTGTGCTGGGCTGGCAGATTATGACAGCTTTGTACCAAAACTGCTATTCATGGATGTATGGATGTGTATGGATGATGGCAACAGCCATCAGGGGTCCCTCTGGGGTGTATTTCGGCTATTACTGATCTGCACTACATTCCCTGCTGCCAACACCAGACATTGGAGTGACAGGGTTACTTTACCATAAAAGAGATGGCCGCTGGAGTGCTCAGCTCCACCTCCCATCATTGGCTCCACCTCCCCTCATTGGCTCCACCTCCCATCCTTGGCTCCACCTCTCACATTGGCTCCACCTTTCACTCAGGCTCAAACTTACTGAAAGCTCTTCAGGAAATGGCAGACCTGGACCGTCAGCCCGCCAGTCTGCAGCGCTGGATCCCCACTGAGCAGCAGTCAATGATTGCTAGGAACGACAGCGTACTTAGCAACTTCTTAGCAACCAATGGTGTCATGTGTATGCCTTGTCCCCTGTAGCACACCTCCTCCCAGTTCCCGTCTCCTGTCTGCCCTTCTTCAGGGACATATTGGTCAGGCACTGGGCACTGTGATGGGCTCTACTGATCTATGGGGCTACTCTGATCTATGAGGGAACTCTGATCTATGGGGGGTATTCTGATGACGCAAATGATCTGTGGGGGTACTCTGATGCATGTGGGCACTCTAATCTATGGGGATACTCTGATTGGGGTATCTGATCTGTGGGGGTACTCTGATCTATAGAGGCACTCTATGGGGGTTCCCTGATTGGAGCATCTGATCTGTGGGGGTACTCTGATGAGGGCAACTGATCTTGGGGGGTACTCTGATCTATGGGGGTGCTCTGAATGGGGAACCTGCAATTCTGCAGCATAGAGGTGGGGTTTTTTTTAGTAACCCCATACATCTCAGACTGATGCTGCAGTGTTTCGGGGAGTATGCATGTTTGTTTTTTGAGAACCCCAAAATTCTCCTTTAATTGACCTCCTATTTGATGGTGCCTAGTTAGTTCCATGTGTGACACCAGACTACAGCATGACATTAAGTAAGGGGTGCATTCTTCCTACTGACCACCAATGTGAGGGACACTTTTGCAATTGACCCTGATTAACCACTTGCCTACCAGGCACTTATACCCCCTTCCTTACCAGGCCAATTTTCAGCTTTCAGCGCTGCCGCACTTTGATTGACAATTGTGCGGTCATGCAACATTGTACCCATATGAAATTTTGATCATTTTTTTCTCACAAATAGAGCTTTCTTTTGGTGGTATTTAATCGCCACTGGGCGCTTTACTTTTTGCGCTATAAATTAAAAAAAGTGCAAAAAATTTGAAAAAAAAAAAAAAGTTTATTTGTTTCTTTTATAAAATTTTTCAAACAGGTATTTTTTCTCCTTCACTGATTTGCGTTGATGAGGCGGCACTGATGGGCACTGATAGGCGGCACTGATGGGCACTGATAGGCAGCACTAAAGGGCACTGATAGGCAGTACTAATGAGGTGGCACGGATAGGCGGCACTGATAGACAGCACTAATTAGGGGTCACGGATAGGCGGCACTGATATGCAGCACTGATAGGCGGCACTGATAGGTGACACTGATGATGGGTACTGATAGACGGCACTGACTGGCATCACTTCTGGGCACTGACTGGCGGCACTGACTGGCACAACCCCTGGGCACTGACTGGTGGCACTGACTGGCAGCACTGGTGGGTGGCACTGGTGGGTGGCACTGGTGGACAGCACTGGTGGGTGGGCACAGGTGGGTGGCACTGGTGGGCACAGGTGGGTGGCGCTGGTGGGCACAGGTGGGTGGGCACAGGTGGGTGGCACTGCTGGGCACATGTAGGTGGCACTGCTGGGCACAGGTAGGTGGCACTGCAGAGTGGCACAGGTGGGGGCACTGCTGGGCACAGGTGGGGGCACTGCTGGGCACAGGTGGGGGCACCGCTGGGAATGGGTGGGCGGGGCTAGTGGGCGCACAGCTGATCGGAACTTGCGGGGGTCACTGCTGGGCACCGATCATCAGGGCACTGATCATCAGTGCCCTGATGATCGGTGCCGATCCCCGCTCTGACAACTGCCGGTTCTCGGCAGTACTTTCCTCACGATCTGACAGCGTGAGGAAAGTGCAGCCGAGAACCGGCACTTGCATTTTCCTGTGATCAGCGTGTCATTGGACACCGCTGATCACGTGGTAAAAGGCCGGTGGGATCGGCCTTTCACCACATCTCGTGATCAGCTGTGTCCGTAGGACACAGCGATCACGGAGATCGCCGGGTGCGCGCCCCCTGGGGCGCGCAGGAGAGCGCGTTCTGGGAGGACGTCATATGACGTCCACTCAGAACTGGCCGGCCGCGGTGAAGCCGTCATTCGGCTATGCGCGGTCGGCAAGTGGTTAAGCTCGTAAGTTGTCCTTGGCTCCACCTGTCACTCACGCTCTGTTGACCAATACATTTCCTGAAGATTCTTCAATAAAGGGCAAACCTAGCCTATCAGCCCACCAATCAGCAGCACCGGATTCCCGCTAAGCAGCAGTGAATGGTTGCTAGGGGTTTCTTTAGCAATTGATGAAGCCCCATTTGCTCCACCCCCTGCGGTGCGCGTCTCTCCTCCAATTTCCGCCCCCTGCCTGGTTGGCTACAGGGACTTGTCAGGTATAATGGGTGCCGTGATAGGAGCTGTGCTGATCTATGGGGAGGGGGACTCTGATCTATGGGGAAACGCAGAGGGAATCTAGCTATGTACACTCAAGCATTCCTATAGAAATGTACATTTACAAGTGATAATGATAATAAACTCTGCTTTCTATGGACGGTTTGTAACTTTTTTTTTTTGTTTTCATTCTGTTTAACCACTTGCCTACCGGGCACTTAATACCCCCTTCTTTACCAGGCCAATTTTCAGCTTTCAGCGCTGTTGCACTTTGAATGACAATTGCGCAGTCATGCAACATTGTACCCATATGAAATTTTTATCATTTTTTTCTCACAAATAGAGCTTTCTTTTGGTGGTATTTAATCACCACTGAGCGCTTTACTTTTTGCGCTATAAACAAAAAAATTGCAAACATTTTGAAAAAAAAGAAAAGTTTCTTTGTTTCTATTATAAAATTTTTCAAACAGGTAATTTTTCTCTTTCACTAATGTGTGTTGATGAGGCAGCACTGATGGGCACTAATAGGCGGCACTGATGGGCACTGAAAGGCAGCACTGATGGACACTGGTAGGCAGCACTGATGGGCACTGATAGGCAGCACTAATGAGGTGGCACGGATAGGCGGCACTGATAGGCAGCACTAATGAGGTGTCACGGATAGGTGGCACTGATAGGTGGCACTGACTGGCATCACTGCTGTGCACTGACTGGCGGCACTGCTAAGCATTGACTGGCACAACCGCTGGGCACTGACTGGCAGCACTGCTGGGCTGCACTGATGGGCACTGGTGGGTGGCACTGGTGGGCACATATGGGTGGCACTGGTGGACACATGTGGGTGGCACTGCTGGGCACAGGTAGGTGGCACTGCTGAGCACAGGTGTGTGGCACTGCTGGGTGGCACAGGTGGGTGCACTGCTGGTGGGCACTGGTGTGTGGCACTTCTGGGTGGCACAGGTGGGTGCACTGCTGGGCACAGGTGGGCGCACTGCAGGGAACAGGTGGGCTGAACTGGTGGGTGGCACTGCTGGGCACCGATCATCAGCGCACTGATCATCAGTACCCTGATGATCGGTGCCGATCCCTGCTCTGACAACTGCCGGTTCTCGGCAGTACTTTCCTCACGATCTGACAGCGTGAGGAAAGTGCAGCCGAGAACCGGCAATTGCATTTACCGGTGATCAGCCTGTCATTGGACACGGCTGATCACGTGGTAAAAGGCCGCTGTGATTGACCTTTTACCACATCACGTGATCAGCTGTGTCTGTAGGACACAGCGATCACAGAGATCGCAAGGTGCGCGCCCCCGGGGACGCGCAGGAGAGCGCGTTCTGGGAGGACGTCATATGACGCCCACCCAGAACTAGCCGGGCGCAGTGTAGCCGTCATTTAGCTTTCTGCGGTCGGCAGCTGGTTAAAGGGAACCTTCACCCTCCCCACCCACTTTGTATAATTGCACTCCTACCCCCTCCACTGTCACAATTGAATATTTTTTAATTTCTTATTTTACTTTTTTTGCATTTTGTATGAAAATTTTTTTGTGGTAAGATTCTCCCGCAGCATTCCGGGAAGCATTGGGGTCCTGTACAACGCATGCGCTGCTGTGCATCATCGGTGCTCTGGCTGTCTCTTCCTGGTTCTTGCAGCTGTATCCCTGATGTTACACTGTGGCACGTGCTTGCCATCAGGGGGGCGGCTACAAGAACCCAGAAGACACAGCGGCCCCTCGATGTAAGTAAACAAGATGGAGGCATGGTGAACAGCTTGTAGCGGATTGCAGTTGGAGAGGCGGTATAATTAGAAAACCCCTCTGCAGTGTAAAGAGCAGGCTCTATGGCAATCTGCATCAAGTGTCTTGGAGCTGCAGCGGCTGGGCAGTAGCCATCGCATGCATCAATAATTGCAGCGAATCTGGCTGGGTCTCTCTGAGTTATGGTTCAACAAGTAGTGTCAGTTCTCTGTATAGGTAAACCTGATTCACTCATGGCAACCGATACAGAAATCTATGTATTACTCCCAAGTGCAAATGGGAAGCCTGCAGTCCAAATATGTTCATGTATCCAAAGGCTCTGTTCTCACTTGTACATTGTGGGAACACATGCACAATTGCGCACTTTGCAGCCCTTTATCAGGTGCACAGCATTGCTAATAATTTTTAATGGCACCTCCATGCGCCACGCTAATGCGTGTACATTCATGTGCGCCAAAACATATGGTACTTTATTACATTTTAGTGTGGTGCGATTTTTAATAGAGGCCAGGGAATTATTTTGTACATTTCTTGTGCATAGCGCAGTCCATTGAAATTAATATGCTGCCCAAACATGACGCGCAGACTGCGGCCAGCCAGTTCTGGGAGGGCGTCATATGACGTCCTATCAGAACGTGCCCTCCCGCACGCCCCCAGGGGCGCGCACCCGGCGATCTACAATCTCAAACTAGATTCACTCATGGCAACCGATACAGAATGTGCTGCCCAAACACGATGCACAGAAACACACAGAAAGCACAAGTTTCTGTTTAACCACTTGCCGACTGCAGATAGCCAAATGATGGCTTCACTGCGGCCGGCCAGTTCTAAGGGGGGCGGCATATGACGTCCTCCCAGAACGTGCCCTCCCTCGTGTCCCCAGGGGGGCGCCACCCGGCCATCACCGTGAGCGCTGTGTCCTACGGACACAGCTGATGACATGATGTGGTAAAAGGCCAATCACAGTGGCCTTTTACCACGTGATTAGCCGTCTCCAATGACACAGCAGATCACCGGTAAATGCAGTTGCCGGTTACCGGCTGCACTTTCCTCACGCTGTGACAGCATGAGGAAAGTACTGCCGATAACTGGCAATTGTCAGAGGACGGATAGGCACCGATCATCAGTGCCCTGATCATCAGTGCCGCCCATCAGTGCCACCCACCTGTGCCCATCAGTGCCTAGCAGTGCCGCCCACCTGTGCCCAACAGTGCTGCTCATCAGTGCCGCCTATCTGTGCCCATCATTGTTGCATAACAGTGCTGCCTCATCAGTGCCGCCTATCAGTGCTGCTTATCAGTGCCCATCAGTGCTGCCCATCCGTGCCACCTCATCAGTGCCACCTATCAGTGCTGCCTCATCAACGCACATTAGTGAAGGAGAACAATTACCTGTTTGCAAAATTGTATAATAGAAACAAAGAAAAACTTTTTTTTTCAAAATTTTTGCTCTTTTTTTGTTTATAGCACAAAAACTAAAACACCCAGTGGCGATTAAACACCACCAAAAGAAAGCACTATTTGTGTGAAAAAAATGATACAAATTTCATATGGGTACAATGTTGCATGACCATGCAATTGTTATTCAAAGTGCGACAGCGCTGAAAGCTGAAAATTGGCCTGGGCAGGAAGGGAGTAGAAGTGCCCGGTAGGCAAGGGGTTAAAATCTATGTATTATACTTATGATGGAGTGGAATCACCACTCTCTTCCAGGGTTACAGAGCCATTAGGATCTTCAGTATCCAGCATATTCAGTAGCCCCATTCACACCTGAGCGTTTTGTAAATGCACACAAAATCCCAAGTATGTACATGCATTTACAAAATGCGCATAACATGCATGTGACGCTTGTGGTGCCATTCACTGGTAATGGCACCTCAAACGCAGTAAGCAGACATGTTTCTGCCTGTGGAAAAGCGCACAGCAATCGTGTCAAAACGCACAAAGTTCAATGCTGAAAAAGCTACATGAACTACTTTGGCGTGTGTGTTGTGCGTAGGGAATCCCACTGAAATGAATGAGCTGCCCTATGCGTGTAGTACAAAAATACACACAAAAAAGTGCTCTTTTTACATGCGTCCACAAAATGCAGTTTATAGATACAGGATAAAAAAAATTACAAAGGAAAAAAATCTTTTACAATTATGAGGGTGGCCACTGGGGTGTAGTATGTGTCATTATTTGTCTGTACTACAGTCCCAGCTGCCCACACCATACATGGCAGGAAGGGGGCACTTTACCAGGATAAAGAGATGTGGACTGCTCAGCTCCGCCCACTCACATGCTGGCTTAGCTGCTAATGACAGTTTTGAAACTGCACCCAAAATTTCCATTCATACATGTATTATCAGCCCAGAAGCCATTGGCTGTCCCCCTGGGGTGTTCTGTGGCTACTAATGCTCTGAATTACATCTCCAGCTGCCCACACTGCACCTAGAAGGGAATAGGTCCCTTCACCGTAACAAACATGGCCGTCGGAGTCCTCAGCTCCGCCCCATTTAGCTACTTAGCAAGTAATGACAGCATTAAAACTGGAAACAAAATCAGCATTGGTACATAAATAATCAGCCCAAAAGCCATGAGATGTCCCTCTGGGGTGTGCGGTTGCTATTTCTGCTTTGAATTACATTCCCGGCTGCCCATACTGTACATAGAAAGGAATGAGTTATTTTACCATAACAAAGATGGCCGCTGAAGTCCTCAGCTCCACCCACTCAGATGTTGGGTTAGCAACTAATAACGGCTTTGAAACTTGAATCAAAATCGGCATTCAAACATGTACAAACATTACAAAATGCATGAACTGCCCCTCCAGAGTGTACTGTGGCGATTAGTACTCTGAATGACATTCACGGCTGCCCACACTGTATATAGAAGAGAATGGGTCACTGTACCTTAACAAAGATGGCCATCGTAGTACTCATCTCCGCCTCTCCTTGGCTCCTCCTCTCATATGGCCCAGTCTGTGGTCTCTTCATAACTGACAGAGGTGGAGCTTCAGCCCAGCAGTCCACTCCTCTCGACGAGAAGGCAGCAAATGAATAGTTGCTAGGGACTCCAGAACGCTTAGCAACCCAGGTTTGCTCCGCCCCCTGCTGTGCGTGACTCCTCCCAGTTCCCTCCCCCTGATTGGCTGACTTCTGGAACTTGTTAGGTATAATGGGGGCTGTGATAGGAGCTGTGTTGATCTATGGGGAGGGGGACTGTGATCTATGGGGGACCTCAGAGGGGATCTAGCTCTGTATACACAAGCATTGCTATAGAAATGTCTGTCATCTCATGTACAGGTGATCATGACATCACACTCTGCTTTCTATGGACACTTTACTACTTTGTTGTCAGAGGTTTTATATAAAGTGACCCTTCCCCCTCCCCCCACTTTGTATCATTGCACTCCTCCCCCTCTGCTGTCACAGATAGACATTTTATTTCATTATTGTATTTATTCTACTTTTTTTGGCATTTCTTCTTAAATTTGTTTATTGCTGTAATATCTTTTTTCTTGTCCCCTCCCCTCACATTTACAGGTGATCATGACATCACACTCTGCTTTCTATGGACACTTTGCTACTTTTGTTTGTCAGTTTTCTTTTAAAGTGACCCTCTCCCCCCCCCCCCCCCCCACTTTGTATCATTGCACTCCTCCCCTCCGCTGTCACAGATGGACATTTCTTGGTATTTCTTTTATGGAATATTTGCCTTTTTTGCATTTCTTTATTAATTTTTGTAATACCATTTTACTTCTCCCCTCCCACCACTGGCAGGACTCACCGACATCCTCCTGGAATACTGATGTCATGCATCCCAGGAAGCCTCGGGGTCCTGTACAACGCATGCGCTGCTGTGCATCATCAGGGCTCTGGCTGTCACTTCCTGATTCTTGCAGCTGTAGCCATGATGCTGCACTGTGGCCAATGCGTGCCATCAGGGGGACGGCTACGAGAACCCGGGAGAGACAGCGGCCCCTTGATGATGTACCAAAACACCTGACTGTTTCGTGAGCGCAGCAAAATCGTAAGTTTTTATGTGAATTTATGAAATGTTGTGGTGCCATTCATTGTTAATGACATCACAAACACAGCAAGTACACGTGTTGTTACACGTGGCAGACGTGTCAAAACGCACAAAGCTTAATGCTACTTTGGCACGTGTGTCATGCGTAGGGCCTCCTACTGAAATGAATGCGATTTTGCATGCGTTCATGGAATGTACTTTATAGCTTACAAAAAATTATAAAGGAAGTCATTCTTTTACCAGAACAAAGAGCTCTGACAACATTGTGCTGGGCTGGCAGATTATGACAGCTTTGTACCAAAACTGCTATTCATGGATGTATGGATGTGTATGGATGATGGCAACAGCCATCAGGGGTCCCTCTGGGGTGTATTTCGGCTATTACTGATCTGCACTACATTCCCTGCTGCCAACACCAGACATTGGAGTGACAGGGTTACTTTACCATAAAAGAGATGGCCGCTGGAGTGCTCAGCTCCACCTCCCATCATTGGCTCCACCTCCCCTCATTGGCTCCACCTCCCATCCTTGGCTCCACCTCTCATCATTGGCTCCACCTTTCACTCAGGCTCAAACTTACTGAAAGCTCTTCAGGAAATGGCAGACCTGGACCGTCAGCCCGCCAGTCTGCAGCGCTGGATCCCCACTGAGCAGCAGTCAATGATTGCTAGGAACGACAGCGTACTTAGCAACTTCTTAGCAACCAATGGTGTCATGTGTATGCCTTGTCCCCTGTAGCACACCTCCTCCCAGTTCCCGTCTCCTGTCTGCCCTTCTTCAGGGACATATTGGTCAGGCACTGGGCACTGTGATGGGCTCTACTGATCTATGGGGCTACTCTGATCTATGAGGGAACTCTGATCTATGGGGGGTATTCTGATGACGCAAATGATCTGTGGGGGTACTCTGATGCATGTGGGCACTCTAATCTATGGGGATACTCTGATTGGGGTATCTGATCTGTTGGGGTACTCTGATCTATAGAGGCACTCTATGGGGGTTCCCTGATTGGGGCATCTGATCTGTGGGGGTACTCTGATGAGGGCAACTGATCTTGGGGGGTACTCTGATCTATGGGGGTGCTCTGAATGGGGCACCTGCAATTCTGCAGCATAGAGGTGGGGTTTTTTTTAGTAACCCCATACATCTCAGACTGATGCTGCAGTGTTTCGGGGAGTATGCATGTTTGTTTTTTGAGAACCCCAAAATTCTCCTTTAATTGACCTCCTATTTGATGGTGCCTAGTTAGTTCCATGTGTGACACCAGACTACAGCATGACATTAGGTAAGGGGTGCATTCTTCCTACTGACCACCAATGTGAGGGACACTTTTGCAATTGACCCTGATTAAGCTCGTAAGTTGTCCTTGGCTCCACCTGTCACTCAGGCTCTGTTGACCAATACATTTCCTGAAGATTCTTCAATAAAGGGCAAACCTAGCCTATCAGCCCACCAATCAGCAGCACCAGATTCCCGCTAAGCAGCAGTGAATGGTTGCTAGGGGTTTCTTTAGCAATTGATGAAGCCCCATTTGCTCCACCCCCTGCGGTGCGCGTCTCTCCTCCAATTTCCGCCCCCTGCCTGGTTGGCTACAAGGACTTGTCAGGTATAATGGGTGCCGTGATAGGAACTGTGCTGATCTATGGGGAGGGGGACTCTGATCTATGGGGGAACTCAGAGGGAATCTAGCTATGTACACTCAAGCATTCCTATAGAAATGTACATTTACAAGTGATAATGATAATAAACTTTGCTTTCTATGGACAGTTTGTAACTTTTTTTTTTTTTTCATTCTGTTTAACCACTTGCCTACCGGGCACTTAATACCCCCTTCTTTACCAGGCCAATTTTCAGCTTTCAGCGCTGTTGCACTTTGAATGACAATTGCGCAGTCATGCAACATTGTACCCATATGAAATTTTTATCATTTTTTTCTCACAAATAGAGCTTTCTTTTGGTGGTATTTAATCACCACTGAGCGCTTTACTTTTTGCGCTATAAACAAAAAAATTGCAAACATTTTGAAAAAAAAGAAAAGTTTCTTTGTTTCTATTATAAAATTTTTCAAACAGGTAATTTTTCTCTTTCACTAATGTGTGTTGATGAGGCAGCACTGATGGGCACTAATAGGCGGCACTGAAAGGCAGCACTGATGGGCACTGGTAGGCAGCACTGATGGGCACTGATAGGCAGCACTAATGAGGTGGCACGGATAGGCGGCACTAATGAGGTGTCACGGATAGGTGGCACTGATAGGTGGCACTGACTGGCATCACTGCTGTGCACTGACTGGCGGCACTGCTAAGCATTGACTGGCACAACCGCTGGGCACTGACTGGCAGCACTGCTGGGCTGCACTGATGGGCACTGGTGGGTGGCACTGGTGGGCACATATGGGTGGCACTGGTGGGCACAGGTAGGTGGCACTGCTGAGCACAGGTGTGTGGCACTGCTGGGTGGTACAGGTGGGTGCACTGCTGGTGGGCACTGGTGTGTGGCACTTCTGGGTGGCACAGGTGGGTGCACTGCTGGGCACAGGTGGGCGCACTGCAGGGAACAGGTGGGCTGAACTGGTGGGTGGCACTGCTGGGCACCGATCATCAGCGCACTGATCATCAGTACCCTGATGATCGGTGCCGATCCCTGCTCTGACAACTGCCGGTTCTCGGCAGTACTTTCCTCACGATCTGACAGCGTGAGGAAAGTGCAGCCGAGAACCGGCAATTGCATTTACCGGTGATCAGCCTGTCATTGGACACGGCTGATCACGTGGTAAAAGGCCGCTGTGATTGACCTTTTACCACATCACGTGATCAGCTGTGTCTGTAGGACACAGCGATCACAGAGATCGCAAGGTGCGCGCCCCCGGGGACGCGCAGGAGAGCGCGTTCTGGGAGGACGTCATATGACGCCCACCCAGAACTGGCCGGGCGCAGTGTAGCCGTCATTTAGCTTTCTGCGGTCGGCAGCTGGTTAAAGGGAACCTTCACCCTCCCCACCCACTTTGTATAATTGCACTCCTACCCCCTCCACTGTCACAATTGAATATTTTTTAATTTCTTATTCTACTTTTTTTGCATTTTGTATGAAAATTTTTTTGTGGTAAGATTCTCCCGCAGCATTCCAGGAAGCATTGGGGTCCTGTACAACGCATGCCCTGCTGTGCATCATCGGTGCTCTGGCTGTCTCTTCCTGGTTCTTGCAGCTGTATCCCTGATGTTACACTGTGGCACGTGCTTGCCATCAGGGGGGCGGCTACAAGAACCCAGAAGACACAGCGGCCCCTCGATGTAAGTAAACAAGATGGAGGCATGGTGAACAGCTTGTAGCGGATTGCAGTTGGAGAGGCGGTATAATTAGAAAACCCCTCTGCAGTGTAAAGAGCAGGCTCTATGGCAATCTGCATCAAGTGTCTTGGAGCTGCAGCGGCTGGGCAGTAGCCATCGCATGCATCAATAATTGCAGCGAATCTGGCTGGGTCTCTCTGAGTTATGGTTCAACAAGTAGTGTCAGTTCTCTGTATAGGTAAACCTGATTCACTCATGGCAACCGATACAGAAATCTATGTATTACTCCCAAGTGCAAATGGGAAGCCTGCAGTCCAAATATGTTCATGTATCCAAAGGCTCTGTTCTCACTTGTACATTGTGGGAACACATGCACAATTGCGCACTTTGCAGCCCTTTATCAGGTGCACAGCATTGCTAATAATTTTTAATGGCACCTCCATGCGCCACGCTAATGCGTGTACATTCATGTGCGCCAAAACATATGGTACTTTATTACATTTTAGTGTGGTGCGATTTTTAATAGAGGCCAGGGAATTATTTTGTACATTTCTTGTGCATAGCGCAGTCCATTGAAATTGATATGCTGCCCAAACATGACGCGCAGACTGCGGCCAGCCAGTTCTGGGAGGGCGTCATATGACGTCCTATCAGAATGTGCCCTCCCGCACGCCCCCAGGGGCGCACCCGGCGATCTACAATCTCAAACTAGATTCACTCATGGCAACTGATACAGAATGGGCTGCCCAAACACGATGCACAGAAACACACAGAAAGCACAAGTTTCTGTTTAACCACTTGCCGACTGCAGATAGCCAAATGATGGCTTCACTGCGGCCGGCCAGTTCTGAAGGGGGCGTCATATGACGTCCTCCCAGAACGTGCCCTCCTTCGTGTCCCCAGGGGGGCGCCACCCGGCCATCACCGTGAGCGCTGTGTCCTACGGACACAGCTGATCACATGATGTGGTAAAAGGCCAATCACAGTGGCCTTTTACCACGTGATTAGCCATGTCCAATGACACAGCAGATCACCGGTAAATGCAGTTGCCGGTTACCGGCTGCACTTTCCTCACGCTGTGACAGCATGAGGAAAGTACTGCCGATAACTGGCAATTGTCAGAGGACGGATCGGCACCGATCATCAGTGCCCTGATCATCAGTGCCACCCATCAGTGCCACCCACCTGTGCCCATCAGTGCCTAGCAGTGCCGCCCACCTGTGCCCATCAGTGCCGCCTATCTGTGCATAACAGTGCTCCCTCATCAGTGCCGCCTATCAGTGCTGCTTATCAGTGCCCATCAGTGCTGCCCATCCGTGCCACCTCATCAGTGCCAACTATCAGTGCTGCCTCATCAACGCACATTAGTGAAGGAGAACAATTACCTGTTTGCAAAATTGTATAATAGAAACAAAGAAAAACTTTTTTAATCAAAATTTTTGCTCTTTTTTTGTTTATAGCACAAAAACTAAAACACCCAGTGGCGATTAAACACCACCAAAAGAAAGCACTATTTGTGTGAAAAAAATGATACAAATTTCATATGGGTACAATGTTGCATGACCATGCAATTGTTATTCAAAGTGCGACAGCGCTGAAAGCTGAAAATTGGCCTGGGCAGGAAGGGAGTAGAAGTGCCCGGTAGGCAAGGGGTTAAAATCTATGTATTATACTTATGATGGAGTGGAATCACCACTCTCTTCCAGGGTTACAGAGCCATTAGGATCTTCAGTATCCAGCATATTCAGTAGCCCCATTCAAACCTGAGCGTTTTGTAAATGCACACAAAATCCCAAGTATGTACATGCATTTACAAAATGCGCATAACATGCATGTGACGCTTGTGGTGCCATTCACTGGTAATGGCACCTCAAACGCAGTAAGCAGACATGTTTCTGCCTGTGGAAAAGCGCACAGCAATCGTGTCAAAACGCACAAAGTTCAATGCTGAAAAAGCTACATGAACTACTTTGGCGCGTGTGCTGTGCGTAGGGAAGCCCACTGAAATGATTGAGCTGCCCTATGCGTGTAGTACAAAAATACACATAAAAAAGTGCTCTTTTTACATGCGTCCACAAAATGCAGTTTATAGATACAGGATAAAAAAAATTACAAAGCAAAAAAATCTTTTACAATTATGAGGGTGGCTACTTAGGTGTAGTATGTGTCATTATTTGTCTGTACTACAGTCCCAGCTGCCCACACCATACATGGCAGGAAGGGGGCACTTTACCAGGATAAAGAGATGTGGACTGCTCAGCTCCGCCCACTCACATGCTGGCTTAGCTGCTAATGACAGTTTTGAAACTGCACCCAAAATTGCCATTCATACATGTATTATCAGCCCAGAAGCCATTGGCTGTCCCCCTGGGGTGTTCTGTGGCTACTAATGCTCTGAATTACATCTCCAGCTGCCCACACTGCACCTAGAAGGGAATAGGTCCCTTCACCGTAACAAACATGGCCGCCAGAGTTCTCAGCTTCGCCCCATTTAGCTACTTAGCAAGTAATGACAGCATTAAAACTGGAAACAAAATCAGCATTGGTACATAAATAATCAGCCCAAAAGCCATGAGATGTCCCTCTGGGGTGTGCGGTTGCTATTTCTGCTTTGAATTACATTCCCGGCTGCCCATACTGTACATAGAAAGGAATGAGTTGTTTTACCATAACAAAGATGGCCGCTGAAGTCCTCAGCTCCACCCACTCAGATGTTGGGTTAGCAACTAATAACGGCTTTGAAACTTGAATCAAAATCGGCATTCAAACATGTACAAACATTACAAAATGCATGAACTGCCCCTCCAGAGTGTACTGTGGCGATTACTACTCTGAATGACATTCACGGCTGCCCACACTGTATATAGAAGAGAATGGGTCACTGTACCTTAACAAAGATGGCCATCGTAGTACTCATCTCCGCCTCTCCTTGGCTCCTCCTCTCATATGGCCCAGTCTGTGGTCTCTTCATAACTGACAGAGGTGGAGCTTCAGCCCAGCAGTCCACTCCTCTCGACGAGAAGGCAGCAAATGAATAGTTGCTAAGGACTCCAGAACACTTAGCAACCCAGGTTTGCTCCGCCCCCTGCTGTGCATGACTCCTCCCAGTTCCCTCCCCCTGATTGGCTGACTTCTGGAACTTGTTAGGTATAATGGGGGCTGTGATAGGAGCTGTGTTGATCTATGGGGAGGGGGACTGTGATCTATGGGGGACCTCAGAGGGGATCTAGCTCTGTATACACAAGCATTGCTATAGAAATGTCTGTCATCTCATGTACAGGTGATCATGACATCACACTCTGCTTTCTATGGACACTTTACTACTTTGTTGTCAGAGGTTTTATATAAAGTGACCCTTCCCCCTCCCCCCACTTTGTATCATTGCACTCCTCTCCCTCCGCTGCCACAGATGGACATTTTATTTCATTATTGTATTTATTCTACTTTTTTTGGCATTTTTTCTTAAATTTGTTTATTGCTGTAATATCTTTTTTGTTGTTCCCTCCCCTCACATTTACAGGTGATCATGACAACACACTCTGCTTTCTATGGACACTTTGCTACTTTTGTTTGTCAGTTTTTTTTTAAAGTGACCCTCTCCCCCCCCACTTTATATCATTGCACTCCTCCCCTCCGCTGTCACGGATGGACATTTCTTGGTATTTCTTTTATGGATTATTTGCCTTTTTTGCATTTCTTTATTAATTTTTGTAATACCATTTTGCTTGTCCCCTCCCACCACTGGCAGGACTCACCGACATCCTCCTGGAATACTGATGTCATGCATCCCAGGAAGCCTCGGGGTCCTGTACAACGCATGCGCTGCTGTGCATCATCAGGGCTCTGGCTGTCACTTCCTGATTCTTGCAGCTGTAGCCATGATGCTGCACTGTGGCCAATGCGTGCCATCAGGGGGACGGCTACGAGAACCCGGGAGAGACAGCGGCCCCTTGATGATGTACCAAAACACCTGACTGTTTCGTGAGCGCAGCAAAATCGTAAGTTTTTATGTGAATTTATGAAATGTTGTGGTGCCATTCATTGTTAATGACATCACAAACACAGCAAGTACACGTGTTGTTACACGTGGCAGACGTGTCAAAACGCACAAAGCTTAATGCTACTTTGGCACGTGTGTCATGCGTAGGGCCTCCTACTGAAATGAATGCGATTTTGCATGCGTTCATGGAATGTACTTTATAGCTTACAAAAAATGGTAAAGGAAGTCATTCTTTTACCAGAACAAAGAGCTCTGAGCGCTCGGCTCCACCCCGCAACATTGTGCTGGGCTGGCAGATTATGACAGCTTTGTACCAAAACTGCTATTCATGGATGTATGGATGTGTATGGATGATGGCAACAGCCATCAGGGGTCCCTCTGGGGTGTATTGCGGCTATTACTGATCTGCACTACATTCCCTGCTGCCAACACCAGACATTGGAGTGAAAGGGTCACTTTACCATAAAAGAGATGGCCGCTGGAGTGCTCAGCTCCACCTCCCATCATTGGCTCCACCTCCCATCATTGGCTCCACTTCCCATCCTTGGCTCCACCTCTCATCATTGGCTCCACCTTTCACTCAGGCTCAAACTTACTGAAAGCTCTTCAGGAAATGGCAGACCTGGACCGTCAGCCCGCCAGTCTGCAGCGCTGGATCCCCACTGAGCAGCAGTCACTGATTGCTAGGAACGATAGCGTACTTAGCAACTTCTTAGCAACCAATGGTGTCATGTGTATGCCTTGTCCCCTGTAGCACACCTCCTCCTAGTTCCCGTCTCCTGTCTGCCCTTCTTCAGGGACATATTGGTCAGGCACTGGGCACTGTGATGGGCTCTACTGATCTATGGGGCTACTCTGATCTATGAGGGAACTCTGATCTATGGGGGGTATTCTGATGACGCAAATGATCTGTGGGGGTACTCTGATGCATGTGGGCACTCTAATCTATGGGGATACTCTGATTAGGGCATCTGATCTGTGGGGGTACTCTGATGAGGGCAACTGATCTTGGGGGGTAGTCTGATCTACGGGGGTGCTCTGAATGGGGCACCTGCAATTCTGCAACATAGAGGTGGGTTTTTTTTAGTAACCCCATACATCTCAGACTGATGCTGCAGTGTTTCGGGGAGTATGCATGTTTGTTTTTTGAGAACCCCAAAATTCTCCTTTAATTGACCTCCTATTTGATGGTGCCTAGTTAGTTCCATGTGTGACACCAGACTACAGCATGACATTAGGTAAGGGGTGCATTCTTCCTACTGACCACCAATGTGAGGGACACTTTTGCAATTGACCCTGATTAAACTCGTAAGTTGTCCTTGGCTCCACCTGTCACTCAGGCTCTGTTGACCAATACATTTCCTGAAGATTCTTCAATAAAGGGCAAACCTAGCCTATCAGCCCACCAATCAGCAGCACCGGATTCTCGCTAAGCAGCAGTGAATGGTTGCTAGGGGTTTCTTTAGCAATTGATGAAGCCCCATTTGCTCCACCCCCTGCGGTGCGCGTCTCTTTTCCAATTTCCGCCCCCTGCCTGGTTGGCTACAGGGACTTGTCAGATATAATGGGTGCCGTGATAGGAGCTGTGCTGATCTATGGGGAGGGGGACTCTGATCTATGGGGGAACTCAGAGGGAATCTAGCTATGTACACTCAAGTATTCCTATAGAAATGTACATTTACAAGTGATAATGATAATAAACTTTGCTTTCTATGGACAGTTTGTAACTTTTTTTTTTTTTACATTCTGTTTAACCACTTGCCTACCGGGCACTTAATACCCCCTTCTTTACCAGGCCAATTTTCAGCTTTCAGCGCTGTTGCACTTTGAATGACAATTGCGCAGTCATGCAACATTGTACCCATATGAAATTTTTATCATTTTTTTCTCACAAATAGAGCTTTCTTTTGGTGGTATTTAATCACCACTGAGCGCTTTACTTTTTGCGCTATAAACAAAAAAATTGCAAGCATTTTGAAAAAAAAGAAAAGTTTCTTTGTTTCTATTATAACATTTTTCAAACAGGTAATTTTTCTCTTTCACTAATGTGTGTTGATGAGGCAGCACTGATGGGCACTAATAGGCGGCACTGATGGGCACTGAAAGGCAGCACTGATGGGCACTGATAGGCAGCACTAATGAGGTGGCACGGATAGGCGGCACTGATAGGCAGCACTAATGAGGTGTCACGGATAGGTGGCACTGATAGGTGGCACTGACTGGCATCACTGCTGTGCACTGACTGGCGGCACTGCTAAGCATTGACTGGCACAACCGCTGGGCACTGACTGGCAGCACTGCTGGGCTGCACTGATGGGCACTGGTGGGTGGCACTGGTGGGCACATATGGGTGGCACTGGTGGGCACATGTGGGTGGCACTGCTGGGCACAGGTAGGTGGCACTGCTGAGCACAGGTGTGTGGCACTGCTGGGTGGTACAGGTGGGTGCACTGCTGGTGGGCACTGGTGTGTGGCACTTCTGGGTGGCACAGGTGGGTGCACTGCTGGGCACAGGTGGGCGCACTGCAGGGAACAGGTGGGCTGAACTGGTGGGTGGCACTGCTGGGCACCGATCATCAGCGCACTGATCATCAGTACCCTGATGATCGGTGCCGATCCCTGCTCTGACAACTGCCGGTTCTCGGCAGTACTTTCCTCACGATCTGACAGCGTGAGGAAAGTGCAGCCGAGAACCGGCAATTGCATTTACCGGTGATCAGCCTGTCATTGGACACGGCTGATCACGTGGTAAAAGGCCGCTGTGATTGACCTTTTACCACATCACGTGATCAGCTGTGTCTGTAGGACACAGCGATCACAGAGATCGCAAGGTGCGCGCCCTTGGGGACGCGCAGGAGAGCGCGTTCTGGGAGGACGTCATATGATGCCCACCCACAACTGGCCGGGCGCAGTGTAGCCGTCATTTAGCTTTCTGCGGTCGGCAGCTGGTTAAAGGGAACCTTCACCCTCCCCACCCACTTTGTATAATTGCACTCCTACCCCCTCCACTGTCACAATTGAATATTTTTTAATTTCTTATTCTACTTTTTTTGCATTTTGTATGAACATTTTTTTGTGGTAAGATTCTCCCGCAGCATTCCGGGAAGCATTGGGGTCCTGTACAACGCATGCCCTGCTGTGCATCATCGGTGCTCTGGCTGTCTCTTCCTGGTTCTTGCAGCTGTATCCCTGATGTTACACTGTGGCACGTGCTTGCCATCAGGGGGGCGGCTACAAGAACCCAGAAGACACAGCGGCCCCTCGATGTAAGTAAACAAGATGGAGGCATGGTGAACAGCTTGTAGCGGATTGCAGTTGGAGAGGCGGTATAATTAGAAAACCCCTCTGCAGTGTAAAGAGCAGGCTCTATGGCAATCTGCATCAAGTGTCTTGGAGCTGCAGCGGCTGGGCAGTAGCCATCGCATGCATCAATAATTGCAGCGAATCTGGCTGGGTCTCTCTGAGTTATGGTTCAACAAGTAGTGTCAGTTCTCTGTATAGGTAAACCTGATTCACTCATGGCAACCAATACAGAAATCTATGTATTACTCCCAAGTGCAAATGGGAAGCCTGCAGTCCAAATATGTTCATGTATCCAAAGGCTCTGTTCTCACTTGTACATTGTGGGAACACATGCACAATTGCGCACTTTGCAGCCCTTTATCAGGTTTCTATATCTTTGTTTCTATTATAAAATTTTGGAAACAGGTAATTTTCTCCTTCACTGATGTGCGTTTGATGAGGCTTCACTGATGGGCATTGATAGGCAGCACTGATAGAAAGCACTGATGGGCACTGATAGGCATGGATAGGCAGTACTGATGGGCACTGATAGGCAGCACTGATGGGTGGCACTGATGAGCTGGCACTGAAGCTGCTGCACTGATATGCAACAATAATGGGCACTGATAGGTGGCTGATGGGCAGCAATGATGGGTGGCACTGACTGGCGGCACTGCTGGGCACTGACTGGCAGCACTGCTGGGCAGCACTGATGGAGAGCACTGTTGGGCACAGGTGGGTGGCACTGCTGGGCACAGGTGGGTGGCACTACTAGACACTGATGGGAACAGGTGGGTGGCACTGCTGGGCACAGGTGGGTGGCACTGCTGGGCACTTGTGGCCACTTGTGATGCTGCTGCACTGATATGCAACAATAATGGGCACTGATAGGTGGCTGATGGGCAGCAATGATGGGTGGCACTGACTGGCGGCACTGCTGGGCACTGACTGGCAGCACTGCTGGGCAGCACTGATGGAGAGCACTGTTGGGCACAGGTGGGTGGCACTGCTGGGCACAGGTGGGTGGCACTACTAGACACTGATGGGAACAGGTGGGTGGCACTGCTGGGCACAGGTGGGTGGCACTGCTGGGCACTTGTGGCTGGCACGGCTGGGCACAGGTAGGTGGCACTGGTGGATGGCACTTCTGGGCACTGATCATCAGGGCACTAATCATCAGTGCCCTGATGATCAGTACCGATCTGTCCTCTGACAATTGCTGGTTATCGGCAGTACTTTCCTCACGCTGTGACAGCGTAAAGAAAGTGCAGCTGATGACTGGCAACTGCATTTACCAGTGATCGTGCATGCCCCTGGGGGCACGTGGGAGGGTGTGTTCTGGGAGGACGACATATGATGCCCTCCCAGGACTGGAAAACTGCGATGTAGCCGTCATTCGGCTATAGTGCAGTTTGCAAATGGTTAAACACATGTCTAGTAAAAAAATTTAAAAAAAACAAATTTCATCATAAATTTAGGCCAAAGTGTAGTCTGTACATGTCTTTGCTAGAAAAAAAAAATCCCCATATGTGTATTTTAATTGGTTTACATGAAAGTTATAGCATTTACAAATACAGTATATACTGGGATTTTTTTTTTTTTTACTAGTAATGGCGGCAATCAGCAACTTATAGCAGGACTGTGGCGGACATTCTGCCACTGAGCAGAACTGGCTTGGTGTCACTGAAATTCCCAGTGACACCAATACAGTGATAAGTGTTCAAAAAAAGCACTGACACTATATTAATGGCACTGGGCAGGAATGGGGTTAACATGAGGGGCGATCAAAGGGTTAACTGTGTGCTGGGTGCTTTTTACTATGGGGCGGTGCCTGTGTGCTTCACTGTAAGAACACTGCTTTGGATGGCTGTGCTGTGCACACCTATCCAAAGCAGTGTGCCTGAGCTGACAGGCAGGAGAACTGTTAGTAAACAAGACAGTTCTCCTCCCCATCAGAGATCCTCGGTAATCACTGGGCGACAGCGAGTAATCACCGGTCAGGACTCGGTGATTAACAGCTGTGGCCACGAATGGGGGCTCAGGTATATACATGTGTTTTTGCATACCCGTGCCACCCTGTAGCAGTATTTCTGCTTCAGGGCGGTCGGGAAGTGGTTAAAGTTACACACACGCGTCGGTCCCGCACACACAAACAGCGATTTTCCAATACATGGGAGGTAGCACTGCAAACGTTAGATCATGGACAGTAATTCTACCACCAGATTGCCTCTGTAAATCTAAAGGCGTAACCTGTAAAGGAGCAATATAAAAATATGTATAGACAAGCGCTCCTCAGGATGCAAATAATATCACATAAAAAAGCAAACCGTAATTCCTTACTCCAAACTAACTGTGCCAAAAATAAATCATATACCATAATATAATATATGTTATAACCCGTGAAAACAAAAATCTTCAATACCATCACATACGTGGCTAATATCTATAATCAATATTATATGTGCTTACATAAGTGTCCATGCAATATTATCAATCTGTTTTCAAAATTTTTAAAACGTCCATAAATAAATGTGCAAATTAGCTCATATTCAATTATGCAATCTTCATAAATATTCTTGCTTCTTGTTAAAACACCATTACACTGTGAAATATCCACCACCAGCCAAATTAAATAAACTCACCAGAGCTCTATACTGGTAACGTTATAAACCAGCTAATTAGCAGTGGCTCTGGGAGCAATGATCTGCAGGGATGCCGACAGCCTATTCCTCTCTATGGATAAATCTTCATGCATATATATCCCATATGAAAGGAAGAGAAGAGGAAGCTTCATAGCATAAAAACCATAAAATAAATTTGATTCCATAAAGAGCGCATAAACCACACTTACAGAGTGTCATGGCCGACACTAACAGTAATAGCGTGTATATACAAGACGGATCAGCTCTAGGCTCCACGAACACCTGAGGCTTACCTGTACGTACATCCAAAGTCCCGCCCTACCCGTTTCATCATTCGATGTTGTCCAGGAGCAGTAGGCCGTGCGTCACCAACACCATACATTTATACCCCGAATCATTACACTGCAAACAATATAATCATACAGTTTACATTTCAATATATCAAAAGATCTACCTTGGACTTTATTAAAACCTTATATTAATATATTAAAATACAACAAATACACATATAACCTTCTATTCCGTATTTGTATTTCTCTTAAAGGGCTAGTCATCTATTAAAGGGTGACCCCACGTTACTATGTCTATTTATCAAAAAACCATCAGAAAACAATTTAAAGCAATATCAATATTTAACCCTACAATTCAATGTATCAAAAAATCTATCTTGGGCTTTATTAAAACCTTATATTAATTAAAATACAACAAAAACACATATAACCTCCTATTTTCTATTCATATTACTCTTAAAGGGCTAGTCATATATTAACCACCTCCCGCCCGCCATATAGTAATATGAAGGACGCAAGGTGGTTCTCTCGTTCTGGGAGGACGTCATATGGCGTCCTCCCATTCTCACCGTACATGCGCGGCTCAGGGAGCGCGCAGCACGGCGATCGGTGGTGCACTGTGTCCCTCGGACACAGCGGATCACCGATCACGGAAAGAGCCGAAGATGTCGGCTCGGTCATGTGATCAGCTGTGTCCAATCACAGCTGATCACATGTAAACCGGGAAATCCCGGTTATCGGCATTTCTCTCCTCTCGAGTTGTCACGCTGACAGTTCGATAGGAGAGGAGAGCCGGTAATCGACTTTCCGTGGAGGGGACATGTACACTGATTATCAGGGCACTGATGATCAGTGTGCCCTGATGATCAGTGTAGCCCCAGCAGCGCCACCTGTCAGTGGCCATCAGTGCCTTGTGTCAGTGCTCATCAGTGCCTCGTGCCACTGCCCATCAGTGCCATATCAATGCCACATATCAGTGCCTACAAGTGCACATCAATGCCACATATCAGTGCCCATCTGAGCTGCCTTTCAGTGTCATCCATCAGTGCCAGTCAGTGCCATCTGTCAGTGCCAGTCAGTGCAGCCTATCAGTGACAGTCAGTGCTGCCTAACAGTGCCAGCCAGTGCTGCCTATCAGTGGCAGTCAGTGCCGCCTATCAGTGCCAGTCAGTGCTGCCTAACAGTGCCAGCCAGTGCCACCTATCAGTGGCAGTCAGTGCCGCCTATCAGTGCCAGTCAGTGCTGCCTATCAGTGCTGCCTATCAGTGCCATATATCAGTGCCATGTATCAGTGCTGCCTTTCAGTGCCCATCAGTGATGCCTTTCAATGCCCATCAGTGCCACCTATCAGTGCCACCTATCAGTGTCCATCAGTGCAGCCTATCAGTGCCCATCACTGAAGCCTCATTAGCGCATATCAGTGAAGGAGAAAAATCACTTATTTACAAAATTTTATAACAAAAACTAAGAAAAAAACTTTTTTTCTTTCAAAATTTTCAGTGGTTTTTGGTTTAAGAAAAAATAAAAAAATTTTTAAATACCACCAAAATAAAGCTCTATTTGTTACAAAAAAATGATAAAAAAATGCAAAAAATTTCATATGGGTACAATGTTTCAATTGTCATTCAAAGTGTGACTGCGTTGAAAGCTGGAAATTGGCTTGGCCAAGAATGGGTTATAAGTGCCATGTAGGTTAGCAGTTAAAGAGTAACTCCACATTACTATGTCTATTTATCAAAAATCCGCCAGATTTAAAGGGTTTTAAAGTGTCCCCTATGGATAGTAATATGGATATGGATACATTGTTTGTAAAAAATCTTTTATATTTAGAAAAAAAAAAGGGTTATGTATTATGGGTTTTTTTGGCATTAAAATTCAAAAGCGTGTATTTTTTCCAAAAAATTGTGTTTGAAAAACCACTGCGCACATACCGTGTGACAAAAAATTACAAAATCCACCAATTTATTGTCTAGGATCTCTGCTTCAAAAAAATCTAATGTTTGGGAGTTCTAAAACATTTTCTAGCAAAAAATACTGATTGTCACATGTAAACAAAAAGTGCCAGAAAAGGCCTGGTCTTCAAGAGGCTAAGTAGCTCTGACTTTCTGACGGTCTATCACATTTCTTGAGGTGCTAAAATGCTGGGACATTACAAACACCCACCCTTAGCAGTGACAATAAAACCTGGAAGCTGATTGGTTTCTCTGCAAATCTGCACCAGATTTTCGCTCCAGTTCTAGTAAATCAACCCATAGAGTCCATTATGGGGATTATATTGTTTGCAACGTTTGCCAAGTTATTGGAAAATGACACAAAAGCAATCTTTTGTCACTTTAACCACGTCTACAAACTATAGTATAGATAATGGAATTTACACCATTTACACAGCGCTATTTTAACTTACAATTGTGCAGTCATGCAAAGCTGTACCCAAACAAAATTTATGTCCTTTTTTCACACAAATAGAGCTTTCTTTTGGTGGTATTTGATCACCTGTGCACTTTTTATTTTTAGTGCTATAAACAAAAAAAGACCAAAAATTTTGAATAAAAAAATTATATTTTCTCATTTCTGTCATAAAAAAAATCCAAAAAACTCAAATTTCGTCATACATTTAGGCCTAAATGTATTCTGCTACAAAAATCCCAGTAAGTGTAGATTGATTGCTTTGTGTGAAAGTTATAGCATCTACAAACTATGATATAGATAAATGAATTTACACAGCTTTTACTTTCTGACTGCCTATCACATTTCTTGAGGTGCTAAAATACCAGGACAGTACAAACACCCCCAAATTACCCCTTTTAGACACCCTAAGCTATCTGAAAGTAGACACCCTAACCTATCTGTTGAGAGGCATATTGAGTCCATGGAACATTTACTTTTTTCCACCCGTTTTTGGAAGGTGACAAAAAAAAATATTTTTTTTACACAAAGTTGTCATTTAAATTATATATTGCTCACACAAGCCATGGGTATATGTGGAATTACACCCCAAAATACATTCTGCTACTTCTACAGAGTAAGGGGATACCACATGAGTGAGATGTTTTGGGAGCCTGAAGTCCAATGACCACTTTGAAAGCCTGAAGGTGCGTAACTTCCTCTTTTTACTTCCTCACTACGTATCAGTTTCGGAGGCTCTGAAATGCCAGGATAGCACCAAAGCCCCCCACATGACCCCTTTCTGGAAAGTAGACACCCCAAGGAATTTAAAAAGAGACATGGTGAGTATTTTGCAGATCTCATTTTTTCTCACATAGGTTTTGAAATATAAAAAAACAAAAGTAAAAATATGTTTTTGTTTTCTTTCTTCATTTTAATACTCACCATGCTTCTTATCAAATTCCTTGGGGTGTCTTCTTTCCAAAAAGGGGTCATTTGGGAAGGGGGGGGTGGTGTTATCCTGTCATTTCAGGGCCTCCGAAACTGTGATAGGTAGTCAGGAAGTGTAATGAGTAAATAAAGCCCATTAAAAGCCTGAAGGTGCTTATTGGATTTTGGGGTCCTGTACTTGGCTAGACTACCAAAAAGTCTCTCACATGGTGGATGCTGCAATTTGTTATGTCACATAGTACTCGTGCAGCAATTTTTCAAATGCAATTTAAAAAAAAACAAACACTTTTTTTTACTTTTAATGCACAAAAACAGAATATATTGGGCAATTATTTGCTAAAATATAAAAGATGATGGTTTGTCGAGTAAATAGATACAAAAACATGATATGCTTTAAAACTGTGCATGCCCCATGCACCGGCGACAAACTGCATACATTTTTAATATCCATGGGCAATGCTTTAAAAGCCTTTACAAGCTACCATTTTAGATTTACAGAGGTCTAGTGGTAGAATTACTTCCCTTGATCTGACGTTCATGGCAATACCTCACATGCATGGTGCAACCGCAGTTTACATATTGGTACAGGGTCAACGCACAAGGGTTCTTTTTTTTTTTGATCACTTTTAATGCTATCATAGGGAATGCAAATATCCCCTATAACTTCAATGGGCATTGTCATATATTCTTTTTTGAGAAATCTGGGGTCTATCAGACTCTAGATATCTCCTCTGCCCTTACATTATCAAATCAAACCAAGATCGGTGTGATCAGATGCTTTCCCAATTTACAAATGGCGCTGTTTATATCCTGCGAAACTGAAGTGATGAAATGCTCATAGCTTCCGATTTCTTAGGCTATAGAGATGATTGGCACAATTCTGGTCTCCAATCAGCTCTATGGTCATCTGACAGAAACACCAGCTGCATTCTAAGGTTCTCCCGATGGCACGGGACTGCCCAATAAGGCCCTGGAAGGCAGAGGGGGAGGGGGGCATCTTCTCCCAGTGCTTCTAAAAGCAATCCTGCAGCTAATTAGCCACTAGGATTGCTTTTACATGAAAGTGGATCGCTGGCTGAAAAAAATTAAACCAGAATGATGCCTGCAGCTGCAGGCATCATCCTGGTCATTCCACGCCTGCTGTGGTTGGTATGTCCTCAATTTAGACCTTTAGAAAAAGTTAGGAAAAGGATAAATAGGGCAATGGAAAAATTCATGCCACTAATTAATGGTTGTTCTTAACGGCATGTAGATCTTGAAGGAGGTTTTAGTGGCATTTAGATCTGATATGATTCATTTATCAGACATTGGCCTGGATATATTTAATTTAGGTTTACAAAATTGCTTTGAATTGGCCACGCTTTTGGGTTAGGCCGGTCTTTTAGCCCAGCTTTTGGGGCTTGTTGTTTTATGATATTTAATTGATGCTTGAGTCCTTAATGACTGAGCTATTCTTGATTTTTTAAGTTTAATTATTACATTTGAATAAATGATATGAGTTATTTATTATTTATTTATTTAATTTTCAATTTATACCAATAAAAGTGCCGTGGCCAATTTTATGCCAAGAAAAAGTGTCTGTGTCTTAACTTATTTAAGTTACATAGTGTTATTTGGGAAGGGAATCAGCACAGCCTGAATTCCCATGTAAAAAGTGGACAAACAATCAATGCCCACTTTCATGGGCATGCGGCCATCACTCCCTCTGGTTATTTAACCACTTGTCGACCGCAGATAGCCGAATGACGGCTTTACTGCGACCGGCCAGTTCTGGGAGGGTGTCATATGATGCCCACAAGTGCCCAGCAGTGAAACCCACCTGTGCCCAGCAGTGCCTACCACCCACCTGTGCCCATCAGTGCCGACCAGTGCCATTCATCAGTGCCGCCCATCATTGCCCAGCAGTGCCGTCAGTCAGTACCGTCAGTCAGTGGCCATCAGTGCAGCCCAGCAGTGCCATCCATCAGTGCCGCCCATCAGTGCCCAGCAGTGCCGTCAGTCAGTGCCCATCAGTGCAGCCTATCAGTGCCCATCAGTGCCACCTATCAGTGCCAGATCATTAGTGCCGCCTCTCTGTGCCACCTATCAGTGCCCATCAGTGCTGCCTATCAGTGCCCATCAGTGCTGCTTATCAGTGCAGCCTCATCAACACACATCGGTGAAGGAGAAAAATTACCTGTTTGCAAAATTTTATAATAGAAACAAAGAAACTTTTTCTTCAAATTTTCAAATTTTTTGCTCTTTTTTTTGTGTATAGCGCAAAAAATAAAACACCCAGCGGCGAGCAAATACCACCAAAAGACAGCTCTATTTGTGTGAAAAAATTATAAAATTTTCATATGGGTACAATGTTGCATGACCTATATATATAAAGTGCAGCGCTAAAAATGACACATAAAAAGTTCGATCTAGAAAATTCGATCTGAAAAGTTCGATCTAAAGTTGGTGATCAAATGTTCATTAAATCATCAATGTAATAAAATTGGACACAGCTAAGAAGAATCCGGAACAAATGGCAGAATTGCGCACTCACCGACCGCACACAGGAAATGCGCGTATGTGTATAAAATTCCACAGAATGTCGATCTCCCTCAGGAAGGGGTGTTTACCAAGCGATGGTCAGCTGGGCTCACAGAACCTCCTAAGGATCGGAATGGGTCGGCCGGATAAAAGACTCCAGATAAAGGCTTCCTCTTCTGGATACAGTTGGGAGCTGTGTCTGCTGACCCCTCAATAAGGGGCAAAGAGTAGGAAAGTACCCATAGTGTAGTATTTCTTAAAAGAACTTTATTGATAACAGACTTGGTGCAGGGTAAACAGTAATGATGCTGGCAAGTGCCCAAAACATGAATATAATAAAACACAAATTACTGACCCTGGGTGAGATGGCCACCAGACCTCCTCGTGGTCTGGGCGGCAATAAGGCGTCACAGGGTGTCAGTTCCTCCTGAGGCCTTTCGTGCTAAGGCACATCATCAGAGGGGAGACTGACAGCTCTGTGACAGACGCCGAATCCTCAAATAGTGAAAAACGGGAGTCGCGCATGCGCACTGACTCGCCGCCATTTTCGGAGAGACCGGGCAACTGCGCATGCGCGCGCGGCTAAGCGCCATTTTGCCGTGGATATATTGAACTGTCAGCTAGAATGCATTGCATAACACTGGCAGAGCACACAGAACGGTGCATCTGAGCCAAACACAGTGGCTCTCAGTCCCAGGGGAGGTGATAGATCTAGAAATCCTGGTTAACAACAAAATAGGATATCCGCAAGTCACTTCCTAAACAATGCCGCACCAAAATTGGTGACAAATAGGGGGATGAACTACTATACCCACGGCGTCAAAAAGGTGCTCCAGGTCCTCAAATATATGTATATTAAAATAAAGCTGAAAATATATTTAAAACATTAAAAAACAGAGGACAGTTAAAATGTGCAATAATTGTCCCTGTCAAAAGACACCAATAAATGGTATTTTGAAACAACACTTTTCTGCCAAGGAAAATTAAATGATGGCTGAGATATAATTATACACAGCGATCTTCAACAAATTAAAAACATTTATATGCCACTGTTAAGTGGTATAATCCCAGGGAGATAGTTAAAAGTAACGAACCCCCTACTAAGTGATTATTCACCATTAGGTGAGATATCGGGGAAGAAAAACACTGGTTTGTCCAGGGCATATGAAGGTGTTCAAAAACAGCAAGCAGTATACATAAAAATGCACAAATGTATAAATAGAAGAGGAAAATAGATTCCTATAAAACACACATACTTTTCAGCTTTATTTTAATATACATATATTTGAGGACCTGGAGCACCTTTTTGACGCCGTGGGTATAGTAGTTCATCCCCCTATTTGTCACCAATTTTGGTGCGACATTGTTTAGGAAGTGGCTTGCGGATATCCTATTTTGTTGTTAACCAGGATTTCTAGATCTATCACCTCCCCTGGGACTGAGAGCCATTGTGTTTGGCTCAGATGCACCGTTCTGTGTGCTCTGCCAGTGTTATGCAATGCATTCTAGCTGACAGTTCAATATATCCATGGCAAAATGGCGCTTAGCCGCGCGCGCATGCGCAGTTGCCCGGTCTCTCCAAAAATGGCGGCGAGTCAGTGCGCATGCGCGACTCCCATTTTTCACTATTTGAGGATTCGGCGTCTGTCACAGAGCTGTCAGTCTCCCCTCTGATGATGTGCCTTAGCACGAAAGGCCTCAGGAGGAACTGACAGCCTGTGACGCCTTATTGCCGCCCAGACCACGAGGAGGTCTGGCGGCCATCTCAACTAGGGTCAGTAATTTGTGTTTTATTATATTCATGTTTTGGGCACTTGCCAGCACCATTACTGTTTACCCTGCACCAAGTCTGTTATCAATAAAGTTCTTTTAAGAAATACTACACTATGGGTACTTTCCTACTCTTTGCCCCTTATTGAGGGGTCAGCAGACACAGCTCCCAACTGTATCCAGAAGAGGGAAGCCTTTATCTGGAGTCTTTTATCCGGCCGACCCATTCCGATCCTTAGGAGGTTCTGTGAGCCCAGCTGACCATCGCTTGGTAAACACCCCTTCCTGAGGGAGATCGACATTCTGTGGAATTTTATACACATACGCGCATTTCCTGTGCGCGGTCGGTGAGTGCGCAATTCTGCCATTTGTTCCGGATTCTTCTTAGCTGTGTCCAATTTTATTACATTGATGATTTAATGAACATTTGATCACCAACTTTAGATCGAACTTTTCAGATCGAATTTTCTAGATCGAACTTTTTATGTGTCATTTTTAGCGCTGCACTTTATATATATATTTCTATTTAAGGCTGTTGTGATCTCCTTTAGTGCTTTTAGCTGCTCAAGTATACTTTTATATAAGAAGCGCTCACCACACCTTTTATATTTAATGTTGCATGACCGCGCAATTGTCATTCAAAGTGCGACAGCGCTGAAAGCTGAAAATTGGCCTGGTAAGGAAGGGGGTATAAGTGCCGGTAGGCAAGTGGTTAAACAATTTTTAGCGGTCATTTCAATTTACGTCAGATGGCACTTTAAGAGGTGTATGGCCCATTAAGAAATTTATAGGTGGTTTGAGAGGGAAAAGCAGCACCCCACGTGACCTTTAGGAAAGTTCTGGAACCTGAAGGGCTTATTATATAAAGAAGGGTCTCCTGAGGCAATTTGCCAGTTGGCAGGTGTCGTTCAACGAGCGAGCTCCCCACCCTGCCTTTCCCCAGTTGCTGGCACTTTATGTGGTTTGTCACCCTTAATAAAGGGGGGACTTGTTGTTTTATGATATTTAATTGATGCTTGAGTCCTTAACCACCTCCCAACCGGGCGTTGTATATAAACGGCCGGACGGTGGCACTGCAGGGTCGGGTGGCCGTTTATAAACGACCTCCCCGCACCCTGCTTGTGTGCGCTCCTCGGGAGCGCGCAGCACCGCGATCCGGTGCCCGATCGTTGGACGGGACCTCTGTACGAGGTCCCAATCATGTGATCACTGATTGGCCAATCAGTGATCACATGCAAAGTAGTAAGCAATATGTCACTTGTGACATCATTGCTTACTACCTTTGAAATCTGTGAATGATCACAGAGGTCACATGGTACAAGGCTATTCACAACAGCCTTGTACCATGTGACAAGCTGTGACCAATCACAGCTCACTCAGTAGTTCTCAATGGCTGCAAGAATGCAGACAGAGAGAAAGATGTAAAAGATGTATAGGATGTAAAAGCAATCAGTGTGAAAAAAAAATAAAAATCTTCATCACCCCCCAAAAGTTGTACAGTGTCACCATGATGACACTGTACAGCTAGGGTGATAGTATGTAAAAAAAAAAAAAAATAAATAATATAAAAAAATGTAAAAAAAAAAGTTTAAAAATTATACTTTTTGGTTATAAACTAATTTGGCTTTTTTTTTTTTTTAATAAAAAGATAACGGAATAAATTTTGGCCAAGATTTATGATGAAATATTATTTATTTGCAAAATTTTATAAGAAAAACACTTTTTTTCAAAATTTTTGGACTTTTTCATTTACATAGAAAAAAAAATAAAAATCCCAGCGGTGAATAAATACCAACAAAATAAAGATTTATCTGTCTCAGAAAAATGGTAAAAAATGTATATGGGTACAGTGTTGCATGACCACGCAATCGTCATTCAAAATGTGATAGCGCTGAAAGCTGAAAATTGCCCTGGTCAGGAAGGGGGTAAAAGTGTCCGGTCTGGAAGTGGTTAATGACTGAGCTATTCTTGATTATTTAAGTTTATTTATTACATTTGAATAAATGATATGAGTTATTTACTATTTGTTTAATTTTCAATTTATACCAATAAAAGTTTCGCAGCCAATGTTATGCCAATAAAGAGTGTCTGTGTCTTTATTTATTTAAGTTACATAGTGTCATTCGGGGAGGGAATCATGCACCTGGGCTACCTGGGTAGCGGTTACGCTGAACGAGCTTAGCTGATCCATGTGCAAGATTCATTTTTTAGAAAGTAGCTGTTTGATTCTTTTGTGTACAGTTTTTTACATGACCTGATCTAAAATGTTGCATAGAACACTACAAGCATTAACTTGCATCATGGTAGATATGAATCATGGTCTGTTCTAGGGGTGGAGACGCTATGAGAAGATTGGGTAAAGGCCCCCTTCCTGTAAAGGCAGTGTGAGCTCAGAGAAACGAAACTAACCTGACTAGGAGAATTTACTGATGTTAATATTCAGGAACTTGCCAAAACCTGGCACAAAGATCCCCAGGAAAAAAATGCAAGTTACAGAGTGGCCTCGTGTGAAGTTCTCCATCCTCTTCTAACTGGCAGTTTATTTTATGCCTATACACTCAAATGTACTTGCATATATACGCTTAAATCACTGTGCTCCAATATAAAATGTTCAATTTCTTTTTGTGTCTGTGAATGAAACGCAACATTACGAATCTTTACCGAAGGCATTGTGTGTGAATTGGTGTTCAAATCCATTAAAAAAATTGCTACATTGCATGCACTCGAGTACACCTGCTTTGCTCTATGAAGTGTGACTTGCGTTCAGGTCACTCTACAGAAAACATTTGACAGGCTGTGAGGAAGCGTTGGATTGTGTCCTTGCTGTCTGTTTTAATGACATCATCACGCCCATAGACTGGCTCCCACTGCATGGGAAAATAACATTTTTGCACGGGGTTCTTCTTTTACCCCCCCAAATACATTGTGCACGGTCACGGGGTGGTTACAACATGGCCCTATTCACTTGAACATGGTGAGAGTTGATATAATTGCTGCTGCATCTGTGAAGCAAAGCATCACAGCCTTAGCATGTGTACACCCCAGGCTGCTGCCTTTGCAACAAAAAGGGGGTGATTGAGGGGCATTAAAAACGCAGCTCAATTGCAAAGTTTTGCCACCCCTCAATTGGAAATGTAAAGGAGCCCTAAGTATAAATTGGGCTGGCAAGACCTTAATGCTTCGAATCACTGACTTGGAACAAATATACAGCTGAGATCAGGAGGCACACTTGCCCCAGGTCAATAATTTACAAATTATTGAAGCTTTTGGATCAATATAACAACCGAGCAACACACTGTTTCAGAAACAAAGTCAACAAATGTAGCCAAATATGTTGTTTCACGTTTAAGTGGCCCAAAACACAACTGCAGCCAAAAATAGGCTAAATATATATCTAAAAAATATCAAATAAA
Source organism: Staurois parvus (assembly GCF_062004578.1). Lineage (NCBI taxonomy): Eukaryota > Metazoa > Chordata > Amphibia > Anura > Ranidae > Staurois > Staurois parvus. The sequence continues at coordinate 14,530,584 of NW_028318078.1, read as the reverse complement.
ATAAATTATAATTTCCCTTTGGGATTAATACATTTTTCTAAAAATAAATAAATAAATACAAAATAAAAAATGAGAAATATATCTATTTCTCTATGTACTTCTTGATGGAATTGATGAAATCAATGCAGTAATCCCTTTTATTTTGTACAGGCAATATATACACAATATATTTATGCAATATCTCACAAAATGAGCACACCCCTCACATTTTTGTAAATATTTTATTATCTTTTCATTTGACAACAGTGAAGAAATGACACTTTGCTACCAAGTAGTGAGTGTACAGCTTGTAGAACAGTAAACATTTGCTGTCCCCTCAAAATAACTCAACACACATCCATTAATGTCTAAACTGCTGGCAACAAAAGTGAGAATGTCCAAATTGGGCCCAAAGCGTCAATATTTTGTGTGGCCACCATTATTTTCCAGCATTGCCTTAACCCTGTTGGGTATGGAGTTCACCAGAGCGTCACAGGTTGCCACTGGAGTCCTCTTCCACTCCTCCATGACAACATCACAGAGCTGGTGGATGTTAGAGACCTTGCGCTCCTCCACCTTTCATTTGATGATGCCCCACAAATGCTCAATAGGGATTAGGTCTGGAAGCATGTTTGGCCAGCCCATCACCTTTACCCTCAGCTTCTTTAGCAAGGCAGTGATTGTCTTGGAGGTGTGTTTGGGGTCATTGTCATGTTGGAATACTGCTCTGCGGCCCAGTCTCTGAAGGGAGGGGATCATGCTCTTCTTCAGTATGTCACAGTACATGTTGGCATTCATGGTTCCCTCAATGAACTTTAGCTCCCCAGTGCTGGCAGCACTCATGACGCCCCAGACCATGACACTCCCACCACCATGCTTGACTGTAGGCAAGACACACTTGTCTTTGTACTCCTCACCTGGTTGCCACCACACACGTTTGACACCATCTGAACCAAATATGTTTATCTTGGTCTCATCAGACCACAGGACATGGTTCCAGTAATCCATGTCCTTACTCTGCTTGTCTTCAGCAAACTGTTTGCGTGCTTTCTTGTGCATCATCTTTGGAAGAGAATTCCTTCGGGGATGACAGCCATGCAGACCAATTTGATGCAGTGTGCGGCATATGGTCTGAGCACTGACAGGCTGACCCCCCACCCCTTCAACCTCTGCAGCAATGCTGGCAGCACTCATACATCTATTTCCCAAAGACAGCCTCTGGATATGACACTGAGCACATGCACTCCACTTCTTTGGTCGACCATGGCGAGGCCTGTTCTGAGTGGAACCTGTGCCGTTAAACCGCTGTATGGTCTTGGCCACCGTGCTGCAGCTCCGTTTTAGGGTCTTGGCAATCTTCTTATAGCCTAGGCCATCTTTATGTAGAGCAACAATTCTTTTTTTAGATCCTCAGAGAGTTCTTTGCCATGAGGTGCCATCTTGAACTTCCAGCGACCAGTATGAGAGAGTGAGAGCGATAACACCAAATTTAACTCACCTGCTCCCCATTAACACCTGAGACCTTGTAACACTAACGAGTCACATGACTCGGGGAGGAAAAATGGCTAATTGGGCCCAATTTGCACATTTTCACTTAGAGGTGTACTCACTTTTGTTGCCAGCGGTTTAGACATTAATGGCTGTGTGTTGAGTTATTTTGAGGGGACAGCAAATTTACACTGTTATACAAGCTGTACACTCACTACGTCACATTGTAGCAAAGTGTCATTTCTTCACTGTTGTCACATGAAAAGATATAATAAAATATTTACAAAAATGTGAGGGGTGTACTCACGTCTGTGAGATACTGTGTGTATATATGTATATGTTTGGCTGGCATAAATGTGGGTGGTTGATAGGATGCCTCTCCCCACCTAGGTGCAGATAGAGAGGAGGGGCCTGTCCTGCTGCAGGAGGAATTTCTATTACAGAACAGAGCCCAGCAAGTGATTGTTCTGAGTGGAAGAAGACTGAAAACTCTGTTCAACATGGATCAAATCTTCAAGCATCTTATAATTCTCGGTCTGATATTCATAACAAGAGGTGAGTGCAAAACATCCACACTATATGGAATAGCAAGGAGAAATTGGCTGCAATATCCATAAGGCCAGATGGACTTTGGGGAATTATTACAGTATGCCTGGAAAACAAAAGTTTTTTTTTTCATTTTGGATATAGTAACTTAGGGCTGCTTGCTGACACTTTCATTTCCCATCACATCTGAGCAATTAGGGCTTGTTCACACCATGAGATGCGTCTTTCGCACATTGATTATCCATTGTAATGGGCTGCAGGCATGCTTTTTAACCACTTGCCATCCTGGGGATTTACTTCCCTTAATGACCAGGTCTCTTTTTGCTGTTCGACACTGCACTATTTCAACTGATAATTGCGCGGTCATGCAATGCTGTACCCAAACAAAATTGACGTCCTTTTTTTCACACAAATAGAGCTTTCTTTTGGTGGTATTTGAGCACCTGTGCGCTTTTTATTTTTTGTGCTATAAACAAAAAAGCCTGAAAATTTTGAAGAAAAACAATATTTTTGACTTTCAACTCTAAAAATTATATAGTAAACATAAAAAGACAGAAAATTAAAAAAATATATTTTTTATTTTCGGCTATAAAAAATATATAGTAAACTCAAAGTTAGTCATAAATTTAGGGAAAAATGTATTCTGCTACATGTTTTTGGTAAAAAAAAATCCCAATAAGTGTATATTGATTGCTTTGTGTGAAAGTTATAGCATCTACAAACTATGGTATAGATACTGCAATTTACGCCATTTTGTTTTTGCTATACAGCGCTGCACTAGTTTAACTGACAATTGCGCAGTCATGCAATATGGTACAAAGATCAAATTTACATCCTTTTTTCATACAAATAGAGCTTTCTTTCGGTGGTATTTGATCACCTGTGTGCTTTTTATTCTTGTTGCTATAAACAAAAACATTGATTGCTTTGTGTGAAAGTCGTAGCATCTGCAAACTATGGTATAGATCAGGGGTCCTCAAACTTTTTAAACAGGGGGGCCAGTTCACTGTTCCTCAGACCGTTGGAGGGCCGGACTATAGTTTAAAAAAAAAAAAACTATGAACAAATGCAGACACAGTACAGGAGATGACCAGAGACTGCAGACATACAACAGCGGCGGGAATACTGGGCCGGCTGCTCCATAAGACGCACAGACATTTCTCCCCAAGTGTGTCTTATGGAGCGAAATAGTGCCCCATCATTGGTGTCAGCGGGAGGAATAGTGCCCCATCGTTGGTGTCAGTGGGAGGAATAGTGCCCCATCCTTGGTGTCAGTGGGAAGAATCGTGCCCCATCATTGGTGTCAGTGGGAGGAATAGTACCCTATCATTGGTGTCAGTTCGAGGAATAGTGCCCCATCATTAGTGTCAGTGGGGGGAGGAATAGTGCCCCATTATTGGTGTCAGTGGGGGGAGGAATAGTGCCCCATCGTTGGTGTCAGTGTGGGGGGGGGGATAGTGCCCCGTCATTCGTGTCAGTGGGGGAAGGGGATAGTGTCCCATCATTGGTGTCAGTGGGAAGAATAGTGCCCCATCATTGGTGTCAGTGGGAAGAATAGTGCCCCATCTTTGGTGTCAGTGGAAGGAATAGTACGTCATTGGTGTCAGTGGGGGGGGGGGGAATAGTGCTCCGTCACTGGTGTCAGTGGGAGGAATAGTACGTCATTGGTGTCAGTGGGGGGGAATAGTGCCCCATCATTGCTGTCAGTGGGAAGAATAGTGCCCCATCTTTGGTGTCAGTGGGAGGAATAGTGCCCCATCTTTGGTGTCAGTGGGAGGAATAGTGCCCCATCATTGGTGTCAGTGGGAGGAATAGTGCCCCATCTTTGGTGTCAGTGGGAGGAATAGTGTCCCATCATTGGTGTCAGTGGGGGGGAATAGTGCCCCATCATTGGTGTCAGTGGGAAGAATAGTGCCCCATCTTTGGTGTCAGTGGGAGGAATAGTGTCGCATCATTGGTGTCAGTGGGAAGAATAGTGCCCCATCTTTGGTGTCAGTGGGAGGAATAGTATGTCATTGTGTCAGTGGAGGGGAATAGTGCCCCATCATTAGTGTCAGTGGGGGGGATAGTGTCCCAACATTGGTGTCAGTGGGAGGAATAGTGTTCCATCATTGGTGTCAGTGGGGGGGATAGTGTCCCATCATTGGTGTCAGTGGGGGGGATAGTGGTCCATCATTGGTGTCAGTGGGGGAAGGTATAGTGTTCCATCGTTGGTGTGAGTGGGGGGTGCAATAGTGCCCCATCGTTGGTGTCAGTGGGGGGTGGAATAGTGCCCCATCGTTGGTGTCAGTGGGGGGTGGAATAGTGCCCCATCATTGGAGTCAGTGGGGGGGAGGAATAGTGCCCCATCGTTGGTGTCAGTGGGGGGTGGAATAGTGCCCCATCGTTGGTGTCAGTGGAGGGTGGAATAGTGCCCCATCATTGGTGTCAGTGGGAGGAATAATGCCCCATCATTAGTATCAGTGACACCAATGATGGGGCACTATTCCTCCCACTGACACCAATGACATGTAACTTACTGACCCCTGCGCCAGCCTAGGTGCTACTGCAGCCAGCATACCTGATTGCAGCAGCACCATCAGCACGGCACACTTACCTGTCAGCTGTCCTTCTTCACTCCGGCCTCTCTCTCACTCGATGTTCGCGGGGCCGCTCAGCTCCGCCTCCTCGCAGGTGATTGGCTGCCTGCGTGCCTTTCCTAAACTACAGTTCTGGCGCCCAATCACCGGTGAGGAGGCGGAGCCGAGCGGCAGGAGTGAGGGAGTGGCCGGAGTAAATGAAGGAGCAGCACTTTCTGGACTGGATCAACGTGGGACTGGGACCGGAGCCAGGTAAGGTACAGCAGCCCCCTGCCCACCCCTGTACTTAGTGTCCCTTCTTGTCCCGCCCCTGCCGGCGTGCCGGATAAATGGCCTCGGCGGGCCGCATGTGGCTCGCAGCCCGTAGTTTGAGGACCCCTGGTATAGATAATGGAATTTACACAGCTTTTACTTTCTGACTGCTCATCACATTTCTTGAGGTGCTAAAATACCAGGACAGTACAAACACCCCCAACTGACCTCTTTTCAGAAAGTAGACACCCTAAGCCAGTGGTTCTTAACCTGGGTTCGATCGAACCCCAGGGGTTCGGTGAGTCAGTCTCGCGGGTTCGGCGGAGGTGAAGACCCACACCCGACTCATATGATTCGTGATGACATGCCCCGCTTGTCCATCATTGGCTGCAGGTGGTCACGCAACATCGCTTAGCCCAGTGGTCGGCAAGCCGCGGCTCTTTACACGCTTTAATGCAGCTCTTGTGTGCCGGGCGCCCGCTCCCCTCCCTCCTCTCGGGCGGCAGGGACTCTGCAGCGTGATCCAAAAAAAAAAACAGCCAGGGCAGCGCGCTCAAATGCAATGATTGGCCAGTCTCGTTGCCACTCACATCCTGATAGCCAATGATTGGCTGTCAGGATGTGTGTAGGCGGGGCAGCGTGACAACGTGAGAGGAGCTAGGCTCCTCTCACAGTCCGCCCTGAAGACCGGAACGGCGCGGGAATACGGGGAGAGGAACGCGCGGAGCAAAGGTAAGTGAATTGACACAGGGGGGACTTGGCTTACTACTTACTTACTACTACTATATAAGGGATGAATTAATATGGGGGATGAATTACTATAGGGGGGATGAATTACTATATGGGGGATGAATTACTATATGGGGGATGAATTACTATGGGGGATGAATTACTATATGGGGGATGAATTACTATATGGGGATGTATTACTATGGGGGATGAATTACTATATGGGGGATGAATTACTATGGGGGATGAATTACTATATGGGGGATGAATTACTATATGGGGGATGTATTACTATGGGGGATGAATTACTATATGGGGGATGAATTACTATATGGGGGATGAATTACTATGGGGGATGAATTATTATGGGGGATGAATTACTATGGGGGATGAATTACTATATGGGGGATGAATTACTATATGGGGGATGAATTACTATGGGGGATGAATTACTCTATGGGGGATGTATTACTATGGGGGATGAATTACTATATGGGGGATGAATTACTATGGGGGATGAATTACTATGGGGGATGAATTACTATTTGGGGGATGAATTACTATACGGGGGATGAATTACTATGGGGGATGAATTACTATGGGGGATGAATTACTATATGGGGGATGAATTACTATGAGGGATGAATTACTATGGGGGATGAATTACTATGGGGGATGAATTACTATATGGGGGATGAATTACTATGGGGGATGAATTACTATATGGGGGATGAATTACTATAGGGGGGATGAATTACTATATGGGGGATGAATTACTATATGGGGGATGAATTACTATAGGGGGGATGAATTACTATGGGGGATGAATTACTATATGTATATTTTCAATTGTCAAACCTTTTCACACTTATATCTTAAATAATTGGGAATGTCTAGTTCTAATTTATATATATATATATATATATATATATATATATATATATCAGTTTTGAAATATATACTGTATACCATATATTAGTTTGTAGACTCTATATTTGTTCTTTGTTCTTAATGGTTTTGTTCATTTTGTGCACCTATGTATAAATATATACCTATGTTTTGAATTTTAAAAATCATATTTTATTTTTCCAATTAAGAAGGGTTCGGTGAATGCGCATATGAAACTGGTGGGGTTCAGTACCTCCAAAAAGGTTAAGAACCACTGCCCTAAGCTATCTGCTGAGAGGCATATTGAGTCCAGGGAAGATTTATATTTTTTCCACAAGTTTTTTGAAAATGACAAAAACATTTTAGTTTTTTTACACAAAGTTGTCATTTAAATTATATATTTCTCACACAAGCCAAGAGTATATGTGGAATTACACTCCAAAATATATTCTGCTACTTCTACCAAGTATGGGGATACCACATGTGTGAGACTTTTTGGGAGCCTAGCCACATACAAAAGCCTGAAATCCAATGACCACTTTGAAAGCCTGAAGCTGTGTAACTTCCTCATTTTACTTCCTCACTACCTATCACAGTTTCAGAGGCCCTGGGATTCCAGGATAGCACCAAACACCCCCAAATGATCCTTTTTGGAAAGTAGACACCCCAAGGAATTTAAAAAGAGGCATGGTGAGTATTTTGCAGATCTCATTTTTTCTCACAAGGTTTTGAAATACAAAAAAAAAGAAAAGAAAAGATATGTTTTTGTTTTCTTTCTTCATTTTCCAAAAACGTGTGGCATCAAACGAGATCTGCAAAATACTCACAATGCTTCTTATTAAATTCCTTTCGGTGTCTACTTTCCAAAAAGGGGTCATTGGTGCTATCCTGGCATTTCAGGGACTCCGAAACTGTGATAGGTAGTCAGGAAGTGCAATGAGGAAATAAAACCCTTTAAAAGCCTGAAGGTGCTTATTGGATTTGTACTTGGCTAGACTGTTAAAAAGTCTCTCAAGTGTGGTATCCCCATACTCAGGAGAAGTAGCAGAATGTATTTTGGGGAGTAATTCCACATATACCCATGGCATGTGTGAGCAATAAATAGTTTAAGAGACAATTTTGTGGTAAAAAACAAATTCTTCTATTGACTCAACGTGCCTCTTGGTTAGCTGAGAGGCACGTTGAGTCAATAGAAGAATTTTTTTTTTAGTTTGGGGTGTCTTCTTTCTAAAAATGGGTTGCTTTGGGGGGTGGGGGCATTTTATGCCCAGTATTATAAGTTTATGCCACACATCATTCACTCTTCTAACCACCTGAAGACTAAGCCTTTTCTGACACTTTTTGTTCCCATGAAAAAAATCAGTATTTTGTGCTAGAAAATTACTTTGAACCCCCAAACATTATATTTTTTTAAAGCAGACACCCTAGTGAATAAAACAGTGGGTGCTGCAATTTTTTATGTCACATAGTACTTGCGCAGCGATTTTTCGAACGCACATTTTTTTAACCAAATACACTTTTCTTTCTTTTAATGCACAAAACACAATATATTGGCCAATTATTTGGTAGACTATAAAATATGATGGTATGTCGAGTAAATAGATACCAAACATGACAGGCTTTAAAACTGCGCATGCCCCATGCAATGGCGACAAGCTACATACATTTTTAATATCCATAGGCAACACTTTAAAAGCCTTTAAAAGCTATCATTTTAGATTTACAGAGGAGGTATAGTGCTACAAATTACTGGCCTTGATCTGTTGTTCGCGGTTATACCTCACATGTGCGGGGGGGGGGACAGGGGTTGACAAGGGTGCTTTTTTCTTGTTGTTATTTTGATTTTTTTATATATATTTTATTATATAAAATATAATATTATAATAAAATATAATAGAAATATTTTATTGTATGCAGCCTGGTGGGCTGAATGAAAAAAAGAGAAGAAATCTCTGCCAGCAAAAGTGTGTGGTATGCCCACCATTAGAATATACCGCTCTGCATCCACCCACTTTTAATTGTGGGCACACATTAGGTCACATGGTGCCACATGTGCCAGTTCCAAGATTGTACAAATGTCTAAATAGTGGCACACTTGAATAAAAATTGTCCACGTATAAGTGGTACCCCATATGAAAAAGGATGACACCAAGTCCCAAACTATCTTGCCACTACTCCCCATGTAGCCTGGGCATCCGGTTGGTTCCAAGTGACTATCTTTTCCCTCGTAAATCTGAAACTTATATGTATAGCCTGTTGCTCTCTCACAGGTCTTCTACATCTTGACCCCATATCTGGCTGGGGAGAAATTGGTTGAATGCAAGGTGGCCAGAAAAAATTAATGAGGGACTCATCAACACAGATTTTGCGCTAGGGGTACAGACATCTGCAAATTTTTGGTTAAGGTGATTTACGAGGGGCCAAATTTTTTGGAGCCAGTGAAATTCAGGGTCACCCTGAGCACAACATTGTTGTTGAAATGCATAAAACACATTATACTCTCATATCTATGCCTGGCCATGGCAGCAGAGAACATGGGCATATGAAGAATCGGGTCTGTGGACCAATACAACCGCTTTTTTTTTTTTTTAGTAATGCCCATGTTGAGGGTTAGACCCAAAAAATTTTTTAATTTGGAGACCGTAATGGGTTTCCATGCGAATGGTCTAGCAAGGTTTGAATTTGGGTTGGCAGCGATAATTTGCTGTTTCCACCTGAATTCTGGGTTGGCCAGTGAATGGGGGAAGTACAGGTGCTGATTTTGCGAACACTGCAGTTTTGTGTGCAATGTATCAAGATACAGTGACCTACTGACACTGCACTTGCTGGAGAAGAAGGAGGAGGGGGGTAAGCGTAGGGGCCAAACGCAGGTGCTGGCAGGTGCCGGGGCAGTCCCCACTAACGCTGTGTTTTTGGGGACACTATACTAATGTGAACGCTGGTATAGTGCTGATCTGATCAAAGATATTGATCTGTTCAGACACTATACTAGCAATGGAGGTTTATTGTGTGTGAGCGTGTTCCTGGCAATCAAGGGCTTAAATGTGATGACTGGTGTACTGACGGGCAATCTGACGCCATCTGGGAGGGGCGTGAAAACCACGGGAGCGCAAATCATCTGGGAGGGGCGTGAAAACCACGGGAGCGCAAATCACGTGTATATAGGTGGTTTTGCGCACCCGTGCTGCCCTGTAGCAGTATTTCTGCTATAGGGCGGTCAGGAAGCAGTTACAGAAGCGGTTTGCATTAACGCGCTGCATTACTTTAACTGACAATTGCGCGGTCATGCAACACTGCACCCAAATTAAATTTATGTCCTTTTTTCCCACAAATTGAGCTTTCTTTTGGTGGTATTTGATCGCCTGTGCGTTTTTAATTTTTTGCGCTATAAAAAAAAAGACCGACAATTTTGAGAAAAAAACTATGTTTTGAACTTTTTGCTATAAAACATGTCCAGTAAAAAAATTTAAAAATCAAATTTCGTCTTAAATTTAGGCCAAAATATATACTGTGACATGTCTTTGCTAAAAAAAATCCCAATACGTGTAAATGAATTGGTTTATGTGAAAGTTATATTGTTTACAAATGGCGGTATAGATACTGGGATTTTTTTTTTATACTAATAATGGCGGCGATCAGCGACTTATGGCGGCGATCAGTGACTTATAGTGGGACTGCGGCGGGCATTCTGACACTGGGGGGAACTGACTTGGTGTCATTGACATCCCCAGTGACACCAATACAGTGATCAGTGCAAACAAAAAGCACTGACACTGTACTAATGGGACTGGGGAGGAAGGGGTTAACATTTGGGGGCAATCAAAGGGTTAACCGTGTGATGGGAGTGTTTTACTAGGGGGCGGGTGCTTCACTGTAAGCACACTGATCAGGATGGCTGTGCATAGCCGTCCCAAGCAGTGTGCCCAAACTGTGCCCAGGACTTTAGTCCTGTTTAAAAAAAGATCAGCAGCTACAATTGTGTAGCCAGGAAGGGGGGAAGCGGGCCAAGCTGACATAATTCTAGCCTAGGCAAAAATTGCAGAAGTGGGTACCAATTTTGTTAGAGAAGGAGTGCAACTTTTGCTTTTAAGCGAAGGTCCACTTTAAGGCAGTTTCCACTAGGTTTAAACAGATCGAACTGTTAATAACAGCTTGCCTTTGTTCGTTCCTTTTGTTTGTTTGTTTGTTTTTCTTAAGAAGCATTGTGCAAGAAGTTTTGCACATGTATCAAGTTTCAGATATTTGTTTCCGGTGATGAGCAAGGGGTAAGATCAGTTCTAGAGGAGGAGAAGAGTTCTGGTGCAAATGTGTTTACAGGTGCTCTCATTGAAGTCTATGGGATGATAAACACCTGATTAGGCTAACAGATATCTCTTGTACTAATCTAGAGTATACAGGCAATTGAGTGCTGAAATGTGAACAGGCGTAATTACAAACCATAGGATTTGGTAGGTTGAGCATGGTCACCGATAGGGAAACGCACTGCAAAAGCTCAGATGTGAATGGAGGCTTAGACTGTTGTCACCAGAACAAGTGTCCCCATGGAAAGCATTCCTCTGTATTCCTGTTACACTCAAAGTTTTGGATTTTTTTTTCTTCCAAAAATTTTTTATTGAAATACAAGACATTTGAGATTAAAGACATGTACGGAACCCATTTTGCACACGTATAACTGAAGCAATCTCCCGTAACGCAGACGGGTAGTCAGACATGTAATTGAAGTATGCAGTAAACATAAACAGGAGATCACGCTACCCAGTAAACAAAGTAGAATAACAGTTTCGCAAATATGGATGGTAAGCAATAGAGGTATAGAGGATGCAAGTGTCGGGGGTAAAAAGTGCTTAAGTAATCGAGTAGTGGAGCAAAAAGCAGCATTGATGTCTGAGGCGGACGCCTCGTGCAATTCCGCACCCGGTTAAGTTAAGTTTCTGCTTGTATGTAGAAATAGTTGTTTAAGAGAGAAATATGAGACAAAAGGAAGGAAAAGAGAGAAAAGAAAAAGAGGAGAGTACTGTATATGCAGGAAGATTTAGAAAGCACAGGGAGGAGTGAGAGAGAGAGGAAAAAAAAAAAAAAAAAAAAAAAAAAAAAAAAAAGGGGGGGGGGGGGGGACGGACGGAGAGGGGGGGGGGGGGGGAGAGGTGGGAAGGAAGTGAAAAAGGAGGGATGGATCAAGTAATAGGTAATAGTTATTAAGCCAACCATAATATAATATAGTAGACAAGCTAATAGGTATTATCCGTAGGACTTAACATACATTTCGATAAACACGGTCCGCGGCGTTATTCCAGAGGTGATAACTTTGAACGGTATTCACGACCTGTAGATTAGTTTTAGTTATTCATATAGAGTTTATAGAAATTGGTAGTTTGGAAGTGTTTCCAACACGCCCACGTTTTCCGAAATCTCTCCGGGTGGTCTCTTGTCACTGAAATCAATTCCTCCATCTCCGCAACCCTGATGACCCTATGAAACCACTCCCGCACAGTAGGAATCTGTTCTGAACGCCAGTGGACAGGAATGCATTGTTTTGCCGCATTTAGCATATGTAGGGTAAGAGACTTACGGTACATCCTTAACGGAATTGAGGAGTGGTGAAGTAAAAATTGAGCCGGGCTGTATTCCAGAGTGTAAGTAGTCACTTGTGAGACTATATCTCGCACTTTTTCCCAAAAAGGCTGCAACAAGGGACAATCCCACCAGATATGTAGGAGTGTGCCTGTTGTCTGTTTACATCTCCAGCACAACTCTGAAATATTAGGGTCAAATTTATGCAGCAGGGACGGAACTCTGTACCATCTAGAGTATAGTTTGTAATTGCTTTCCTGCGTGGAAACACACATGGAGCCCGAATGTATGTGTTCATAAATGTGATCCCAGTCGTCAGTTGACAAAGGTATTTGTAAATCACGTATCCAAGCCTCACACGCTTTTCGAGGTTGAGATATACTAGTAGTTTCAAGAAGGGAGTAAAGCTTGGATATAACATGTCGCTGGGGGGAATTCGAGAAGCAAAGTTTCTCAAATGGAGTAAGCGACAAAGTTTTGGATTTTAGCTCACTTTCAGTACAGTTGACTGTGATCACCAGAGCATGTAAAAAAAAAAAAGTAAAGTTTCCTAATGGGGACACACACAGCAACAGAAACCTAACAGACATTCTAACGCTTACCTACTCTATCCAACACTAAAAAGAAAGGTTTGGCTTTAGAATGGAAATATACTGAAAGAAATATAGGGGGTACTGTTGCTAACCTCTGTCTGGAAATGCTATTTGCTGGGCTATCTGTAGCGTCAGTACTTCGGACCATAAGGGTGCATCCACACACTTGTGAATGCACTCGCTCAGCGATTACATGTGAGAACTCCATTGGGTGTTCCTGCAATTATCTGCGATAGGCAGCCCCAATGAAAGCAATAGGAGGGTGCCGATCATTCGCATGAGCGATTATATGTGAGATTACATTGTTTTCGATGGGGCTGCCTCTTGCATCTAATCACGGAAACCTCATCTTGGGTTCTCACATATAAATGTCGAGCAGGTGCGTTCGCTATTGTGAAATGTGTCAAAACACAGGTGCAAAAACGCAATGCAAAATGCAATGTAGAAATGGCTCAAACGCAACCTGCATAGGTGTGTATGCAAATGCATCTAGAACGCAGAACCTGTGGCATGAACTGGCCCTTACAGGGGCGATCTAGCAGCAGAGTCTGTGTCATGACATTCCTGGGACCTGCTACTGCCATGTACAGCTGCCAACTGAAATGCATTCAAAGGGGCAGCTGTATGTGCTTGTGCACTGGAGATTGCCTAAAACACACGCATGCGTACTGACTTATGCTGCTAACCACACTATCTGCTGTAACTGCCCCAGCTCACAACCATGTGTTCATGAACCTTTACGTCTGGTACACACTACTAGTTTTTTTTTCATTTAACCCAGTGGTCAAGAGGAGCCGCTGTACGAACTATCTGATGTCAGTACAACATTCTCCGCTGCTGTGCTATTGTGTTTTGTCAGGGGGGACGGCCCCCCACCAAAACACTCCAATCAGCGCTGTCAGCCAATTGCTGAGAGCACTGATATGGCGCCGATCGGCAGACCTTTTTTTGGTCTTGCCTCTTCGAACACCCGGCTTTTGACAGACTGCCTGCCCTACACACAGTCTGAACAATTCCCCATATCCATAGAATTCAACAGGAACTGGACACATTAATATTAGGGATATATTTGAATATTGCATTTCATGCTGAACAAATCCAGTTCATACATGACTATGTTAGCACATAGGAAAGGGGAGAAAGCATTCTCTTCCCTCCTGGGTGACAAAGATACGCTGTGTTTGGTATCCCTGGGTTTGAAATATAATTATGAATATTAATCTGCCACTTTCTAGAATACCACTTGCACATATTGGAGGTTATTAATATTAGAATGGAATTGTAGTTGAGACTTGGTCATAAACTTGGTGACCTCTTAGCAAAATGAATAGCCTGCTAGGAGTTAAAGCAGTAATAAATACAGAAACAAGCATTTATTATATTGCAGCTCACTAGTCCTTAGATGTGATGGCTGCATTAGTTTTCCTTTTTATGCTTTTTCCCCTCTGTCTACACCTGGTGATCTGGTCAGTAACACACCTCCTGTATCAGTGTGCCTACACTCTGGATAAAGGAGCAACAGAGACACCTATGGACAGCAGCATTGTCAGTCTGGGGGGAGGGTAGTGTTACATACACTAGCAGATTTAGATGCACTAAGAAATTTAAGTCAAACTCCAGCTAATACTTTGACCGGATTCACATTAGTGCGCTGTGTTTTTTCTGTCTTTCGTTTTTATGCGCGTTTTGCATTTTTTTTAGGTGCACCGCCATTAAACTCTATTAAAATGCACATTTTGTGAAAGTGCGGCAAAATGCAGCATGCAGGATTCCATTGCTGCCCAACAACTGCTGCCAGGTCGTTCCTCCCTGAGGACAGTTCAATACTGGTTCTTCTATAGATCTGTGAAGTCACTGGTTTCTGAGTCCATCCAAATTTTATGGTGTGTTGAGCCCTAATGAAGGAGTTGTATTGCCCCCGAAATGCATTGGTTGTTTTTATGCTTTTTTTTATCAAGAAATAAAATGATCATGCACACTGTGATCTGATTTTGGTCTGGCGGTCCTTTCTATATTTCTGTGGTTTGAGTTCATGTTGGGTGCCAAACGAAGGAAGCCTTGCTGTGTGGGAGCTTCTTTGACGTTTTCCACTCTTACCACATTTGTAAGTCCCAGCACCTTTTAGAATATGTTGTTCTGATGAAATAACAGGTGACAGGATCTCTTTATATCACCCACCCTGCACCTTCACCTTTCTCCCCTGATCCCAGGTGCACGGTCAATGGAGACAGTACACAAATCCATAGGCAAAAATGGTCATTATACCAAATAGATAAAAGGTGTCAGGGAATGGGAAGATCGCCGCTGCGATCGAATCTGCACATGCGTAGAATCCTGACAAAACGTACAGGCAGGCAGGCACTAGGACCCAGGCGTGCCTGTCACAAATGACGGGCTAGGCAAGCACTAGGACCCAGGAGTGCCTGTCAGGAGTCGGGTGGACTATTTAAACCCGGCTCTTGCAATGCTCAAGTGCCGTATGGTCTTATCTGTGTTCCTGTGAGTAGATTGTTTGTTGCCGAACCTGCCTGACCCTGATTTGCTGTCCGTCTCCTGCTCTGATCCCTGGCTTTGTCTGACCATTCTCCTGCTTAACCCTGTACGTTCTGACCTCCTGCTAACGAACCCGGCTTGTGACCTGTTTATCCCTCTGCCTGCTGATTTTGTACTACGCCGCCACCACTGTTACCGACCCGGCTTGCCTGACGCTGCTCCTGTTACCTCCTCACATCAGACTCTCACCTGCTATACACCTCCAACGGTGCTTCTACCACAGCTGGGTGAACCCAGGGGCCGCGACCTGGTCTCGGCCTGCTCCAAGTCCATCCCCACCATCAGGGGCCCTGCTGAACAAGCAGGTCGGAGCTTAGATTCCGCGCCTTGGGGGAATCCAGTCTGTGGAGTGCTAGAGGCTACCGCAGTGGGGTCCCTGACAGAACCATACGGCCATGTCAGAGTCTGGAGGAGGACCTTCACCCTGGGAAGAGATGTGCCAACATCTGGCGGCACTCACACAGGCAGTGAAGACCCTGGAAGAGGGATACAAGCACCTGGAGGGACAGGTCCAGAGCCTGGCCGCACCAACACCCACAACTCCAGGCCCAGTGGGTGCGCCTCCGTCCATGGGTGCAGCGGGGTCTGCAGTTGAAGCAGCATTTACCATCCCCCCGCCAGAGCCAAGAGTGCCGACCCCTGAGCGGTTCAGTGGGGACCGAGGGAAGTTCAGGGCCTTCCAAAATTCCTGCCAGCTGTACTTTGACCTGCAACCCCGGACCTTCTCTTCTGAATCGGTGAAGGTAGGATTTGTCATATCCTTGCTGCAGGGGGAGCCCCAGGGATGGGCTCATCGCCTGATGGAGGCCCACCACCCACATTTAAATACTGTCACCACATTCTTTAAGGCGATGGCACAACTGTACGATGACCCGCATCGAGCCGCCTCGGCCGAAGCAGCTCTCTATTCATTACAACAGGGACGCCGGGCAGCGGAGGACTATGCCGCTGAGTTCAGGCAATGGAGTGGAGACACACAGTGGAATGATGCAGCTTTACGCCACCAGTTCCGGTTGGGACTGTCAGAACCATTGAAGGACGAGTTAGCGAGAACAGAAATTCCAGACTCCTTGGAAGGTTTAATCGATCGGGCCATACAGATCGATCGCCGACTGCGGGAAAGGAGACAGGAGAGGTCCAGCCAGGGGCAGAGAACTTCATGGATGATGCCCAGAGTACCAGTCATGCCAAGGGTCAGTGTCGGCAGTCGGAGCTCCGAACCGTCCGAGGGGGCCGAGCCTATGCAACTCGGCCTGATGCGGCCTACTCTTTCTACTGAGGAACGACAGAGGCGTCGAGCCAATAACCTGTGTCTTTACTGCGGAGCAGCGGGTCATATGGTGCGTTCCTGTCCGAAGAAAGACTGTAAGTTCTCTTCTATTCCTTTTAATATATCTGCTGTATGTGAAGGCAACCCCACTCACTTGGCTGTACCTGTGTCCTTTCAGCTTCCCGGAGGAAGCACACAGGTGATGGCTATCATTGATTCTGGGGCCTGTAGTTGCTTCGTCGATCTCGGTTTCGCTACCCAGCACCAAATACCGTTGCTCGCCAAAGAACACAGGGTGAATATTTTTCTGGCGGATGGGTCTCGGATAAAATCGGGGACGGTAGACCGGGAAACCCCTCCTATACATACCACAGTGGCGGGTTATCACCAGGAGTTTCTCCGCTTGGACGCCATCGCGTCCCCCCTATTTCCAGTTATTCTGGGGCTCCCTTGGCTACGAGCTCACGACCCCCAAATTGACTGGAAGACCGGGTCAATCCAGTTCCACTCACGATACTGTCAGGAACATTGTCTACCTAGGGCATCACTAGATACCCCGGCCTTATTAACTGTAAGCTCCGAGGCCAAGTTAACTCAGATGGTACCTGCAGCTTACCACAAATTCCTAGACGTGTTTAGTCCACGGGGGGCAGAGGTTCTTCCCCCACATCGGGCCTATGATTGCCCCATCGATCTGCTCCCGGGCTCCGAGATTCCTTTTGGCCGCATTTTTCCCTTATCTGAGCGGGAACTAGGGGCTTTAAGAGAATATATTGATGAGAGCCTCCGGAAGGGATTTATCCGCCCTTCCACATCCCCGGCCGGGGCAGGGATTTTCTTTGTTGAAAAGAAGGACGGATCCCTAAGACCGTGTGTTGAATTCAGAGACCTCAATAAGATTACTGTCAAAAACCGCTACCCCCTTCCTTTGGTCCCAGAATTATTTCAGAGATTAAGGACGGCATCCATCTTCTCCAAGTTGGACCTCAGGGGTGCCTATAACTTGGTTCGGATACGTGAGGGAGACGAGTGGAAAACAGCGTTTCGCACTCGGTTCGGACATTTTGAATGTCTTGTCATGCCTTTTGGGCTATGTAATGCACCGGCCACCTTCCAGCACTTTGTCAATGACATTTTCAGGGACTTTCTGGATATCTTTGTCATTGTCTATTTGGACGATATCCTGATATTTTCCTCTTCCCTGGAAACACATCGGGGACATGTTAAGAGTGTGCTGGAACGTCTCCATCAGCATGGCCTTTATGCGAAAGCCGAGAAATGCTGCTTTGAACAGGAAAGCATTTCATTTCTTGGTTTAATAATCTCCACTACGGGGATCGCTATGGACCCACAAAAAATCTCAGCTATCCTGGAATGGCCTGCCCCCACGGATAAGAAGGGAGTTCAGAGATTTATTGGATTCGCCAATTTTTATAGAAAGTTCATAAAGAACTTCTCAGGCCTGGTAGCGCCCATTACCCAGCTCACCAAGGTAGGAGTTCGTTTCCAATGGACTCCAGCTGCAAAGGTAGCTTTTGACGCATTGAAAAAATTATTTACAACGGCTCCCATTCTGAGCCACCCTGACGCATCCCTACCCTACATACTAGAGGTAGACGCATCAGAAGTGGCTGTTGGAGCAGTATTGTAACAGAGGGTAGGGGCCAAGGAGCTAATGCATCCAGTGGCTTTTTTCTCCAGGAAGCTATCCCCTTCTGAAAGGAACTGCGATATTGGGGATAGGGAGTTACTAGCCATTAAGACAGCTCTGGAGGAATGGCGTTATCTGCTAGAGGGGGCCCTACACCCCATTCTGGTCTATACTGACCACAAAAACCTGGAGTATTTAAAAACAGCCAAACGCCTCCGTCCACGCCAGGCCAGATGGGCACTGTTTTTCGCGAGATTTAGTCTTCACATAACGTATCGTCCTGGGTCAAAGAACACTAAGCCTGATGCCCTTTCTCGGATGTTCGAGGATCCTAGGGAGACGCCCCAGCCAGACACCATCCTGCCGGCAGGTAGCTTTCTATTGCTACAGTCAGAACTGCTGTCTAAATTGCAGGCGGCCTCCAACCGGGTTCCTGACCTGCCTGGGGTCTCCCTGCTGAACAAGGAGGGTCTCTTTTGGAGAGGGGAACAGGTCGTGGTACCCAAGGAGGTCCAATCCCTGGTGTTGGGGTTTTGTCATGACCATCCCCTAGCAGGACACTTCGGGATACATAAGACGTTAGAGCTGACACAACGCACATTTTGGTGGCCAAACATGGCCAAGGACTGTGAAGCATATGTGAAATCTTGCCCCGTCTGTAACCGAAACAAACCCACCAGAGACAAGGCCTGGGGCCTATTGAAACCACTGCCAATACCTGACCGACCTTGGAGTATGATCTCGTTAGATTTTATTGTTGACTTGCCACCCTCACGAGACCACACTGTGATCTTTGTGGTTGTGGACCGCCTGTCTAAAATGGCCCATTTTCTGCCACTAGCCAAGACACCATCAGCTTCCGAAACAGCCCAAGTATTTATCAAAGAGATTGTGAGGCTGCACGGAGTGCCAAAAGAGATTGTCTCGGACCGTGGAGTACAGTTTACTTCCAGATTCTGGAAAGCATTATGTGAGGGGCTGGCGATTAAGTTATCTTTCTCGTCAGCATATCACCCCCAGACAAACGGGCAGACAGAACGAACTAATCAAACGCTTGAGCAATACCTGAGATGCTATACATCTTTCCTGCAGGATGACTGGCTGACACTTCTACCAATGGCAGAATTTGCATATAACAATGCGAATCATTCTGCCACCAACCAATCCCCGTTTTTCGCTAATTATGGGTTTCACCCTACCTTCCTGCCAGACCTGGTTCCTGAGAACTCAGTCCCAGCGGCCCAGGACACCTTAGAATTCTTCACTGCCAATAACAAGCTACTACAAGAGACAATGGCTAAGGCCCAAAAGGACAGTAAAAGGTTCTGTGACAGGAGGAGAAAGGGAGAATTGGCTATACATCCTGGGGATCGGGTTTGGTTATCAACGGTCAACCTGAAACTGACTTGCCCGTCCAGAAAATTGGCACCCAAGTTTGTGGGGCCCTTCCAGGTAGAACGTAAGGTTAACGAAGTAGCGTTTAAATTGACTCTCCCTGAATCCCTCAAGATACACCCAGTCTTCCATGTATCGTTGTTGAAGCCTGCGGTTGCAGACCCCTTTTTAGACCGCAGGTCTAGACCTCCAGAAGCCATAGAAATCAATGGGGAGGAGGAATTTGAGGTGGAAGCAATTTTGGATTGTAGGAGGAGGGGTGGTCAGGTACAATATTTAATTAAGTGGAAAGGCTATGGGCCGGAGGAAAACTCGTGGGAACCTGCCCAGAATGTCCATGCCCCCAGATTGATGCGGGAATTCCTACGTAACCAGCCTCAAAGGAGGAATCGGGTGGGCATCCGGAGGCTGCCCGTAAGGGGGGGGCAATGTCAGGGAATGGGAAGATCGCCGCTGCGATCGAATCTGCACATGCGTAGAATCCTGACAAAACGTATAGGCAGGCAGGCACTAGGACCCAGGCGTGCCTGTCACAAATGACGGGCTAGGCAAGCACTAGGACCCAGGAGTGCCTGTCAGGAGTCGGGTGGACTATTTAAACCCGGCTCTTGCAATACTCAAGTGCCTTATGGTCTTATCTGTGTTCCTGAGTTCCTGTGAGTAGATTGTTTGTTGCCGAACCTGCCTGACCCTGATTTGCTGTCCGTCTCCTGCTCTGATCCCTGGCTTTGTCTGACCATTCTCCTGCTTAACCCTGTACGTTCTGACCTCCTGCTAACGAACCCGGCTTGTGACCTGTTTATCCCTCTGCCTGCTGATTTTGTACTACGCCGTCACCACTGTTACCGACCCGGCTTGCCTGACGCTGCTCCTGTTACCTCCTCACATCAGACTCTCACCTGCTATATACCTCCAACGGTGCTTCTACCACAGCTGGGTGAACCCCAGCTCCAAGTCCATCCCCACCATCAGGGGCCCTGGTGAACAAGCAGGTCGGAGCTTAGATTCCGCGCCTTGGGGGAATCCAGTCTGTGGAGTGCTAGAGGCTACCGCAGTGGGGTCCCTGACAAAAGGTCTTTGTATGAGAACATCAGGGGTCTATTAAACCCCCAATGTCTCCCTGCCATCAACTACAGCTAATCAAGCACAGATTGTGCTTGATGAACTGCTTCCTCTGCCACAGTAGCTGGGAAATGAATGAACTGAAAATGGAAATTACAAAATGTTCATCACTCCCGGGATTACATAGGAGATTGGGATATGAGCATTCTTTGATTTTCTCCCTCTTAAGCACCTTGAAGTGAGTTATTGTGGTCCAGGGGTCTCTGGATAAACTGGGGAGGTATGGAAAACTGAATACTCACACAGTGCTGTGTTATCCATTGACTGGGATGTGTAACTAACCAAGCTAAACCAATGTAACCATGCAAAAATATCTATAAGGGGAATTCAGCTTTGAGAGTTTCATAAATACAGTATATGTTTCTTTTGTCATTATTTAATGTTACCTTTTTTCCTTTCTCTATTTTAATGAGACGATTATCTCTTTATTTTGTTTGTTCTAGTTGTGGCTGATGACTGTGCACCCTATGTGGGCCCGGACTTTGCCATCCATAAAGGTCAGACCTGTGTTCTATCCTTCTGTGCAGGGTCATGCACAAACCGGTATTGCAATATAATCCCTGGAACCCAGCTGGATCAGTCCCAGTTCCTGTGCATTTTGAACAAGTAAGAAGACATCACATATACTTATGAACTGAGATCTGATTGAAGAAAAAACATACATGGACTTTCTCGGTATCCCATAGACACATACAACAATGTATTACAAAATATAAATTCTATTACACAAATCAAGTTAAAAATCACAAAAAAATTAATAGTAACAACAGCCAAATACAGAAAACATCAGCAAATTATTATATGCCAGGCTGAGCCATAAGGCTTACCCACTGCTTGAATGTGAAAGATAAGGCTGGCGTTTTCTAATTTAATGATGTTTTGTGTATGTGGTTGTTGTTAAGTCTATTTGGATTAGCTATTAAACTGTGCCACCATCTCTGTCTCCTGAAGAAGTGGCTCACACCATGAAACATGTAGAGGATTATAATATGGTTGGAGTTTGTGTTCCCTTGCATTGTATCTCACCCTGGAATTGGGTATTAGATCTATACCTGTACAGTTGCCAAGGGAAATGCTCTCCATGATTGTAGAGGCTGATCTTTAAATAATGTGTTTGTGATTTTTAACTTGATTTGTACAATAAAATTTATATTTTGGAATAAATTGTTGTATGTGTCTATGGGGTACTGGGAAAGTCCATGTATGGTTTTTGTTCTTCAATCGGATCTCTAGTGATAAGCTGTGGTATCCCCTGTTCTTTTGGTTTCTTGATATGGCACTAGCCCAAGGGCTGGATATGGAAACATTTTAAAGCCTGTCCTCAACCATTTATTTTATGCATATTTGTTAGCACTTCAATCAGACACGTTAGCAGCATATGGCACTCTTTCTTTATTCTCATTGTTCATTGCTTTTTCCATTATTTTTTCCATTGCCGCCCCCCCCCTTTCTCTCCTGCCCTATTGTGGTGCTTTGTCACGTTGAAGGTACTACACAAAGTTTCAGGGGAAAATCAGTTGCCTAAGGCTGGCCACCCTTCCACAACAGAGGGGAAGTGCAGGTGCAGGTAGCATCAAAAATTAAGGGTCATAGGCTGCCTGCCCTTCCCCAGATCAGGACTGTAAAAAAAAAAATTTGATAGCAGACCTACAAAGAGAGGTGGTAGCTGCCAAGCTTTCCTAATGTGACCACATCCTCCCTCTACTCCTTCCTCTAATCCTCCTCCCCTTCCTCATCCACACACCTATAGCATTTATGATCTGTTTTTGTTGTGTTTTTGAAGCATTGAAAAAGCTTAAAGAATGCCCATAAATGCCCATGAAAGTGATGTTTCTCTAGTGGGAAGTGTTAAAAGTGTTACTGAAGTCTGACGGGGGAGATCTGTGTTGTTTATAAACAGGTCTCTCCCCCGTCGGTAATACTCAGAGATCGCTGGGTGCTGGCGAGGAATCACCGGCCAGGACCCGGTGATTGACAGTCGAGGCCGCAAATGGCGGAACAATTCCTACCCGGAATTGCAAAATCACGTGTTATATATATATACATGATTTTGCACACCTGTGCCACCCTGTAGCAGTATTTTTGCCATAGGGCGGTGCAGAAGTGGTTAAATTAAAATAACAAACATATTATATTCACCTATAGTTTAAAATAGGAGGACTTCTAATATTATATTCATCTATGCTCGGGTCTGGCGATCTTGGCTTCTCGTTCTTTGTGTGTCCCCATAGCAAGCCGACAAAGTGTCCACTCACTCAAGAGTTATGTTTCTACAGAGCCGAGCTCAATAGACACACCCAGTGGGACTTAGACCCCCCCCACTTTCTTTTCACTGCATTTGATTGACAGCAGCAGGAGCTTCCCATCAGAGGGAAGGGGGAGGACAGAGAAACTGAAAATGTTTTTTACCTTAATGAAAGGAATGCATTAAGGGGAAAAAAAACGTTTTTAGGTTTAGTATCACATTAAAGGGGAACTGATGTACTATTGAGGTGTAATTAGGTTGTGATAGCAGGCTTTTTTGTGAATTCTCTGCAAAATGGTTTTGTATACCTTAGACTCTTTGACTCTTGGCTTGGTCCAGCTCAGCTTTAGTGAAACAAAAGGCTTTGCTCAATGCTTCTGCTCCTGCCTGGCACTGGCAGTATTGCTGGTTGGTTGATGCTTTTGCCCGCACACAGAAGCAAATAATGGTGTTACCAGACAGCTGCTCTGTACAAACAGGAAGTGACTGGAGCTGCTCTGTCCCAGTTCTCTATTATTTCCCAGTGCATTCTGGGATACAGGAAACACCACTGCCTTTCCCCAGGGCCCAGCTAACACTTTATCAATGCTCCACTAACACACAATAAAATGCTATAGGTGTGGTTACAGAGCATTACCATTGAAATCAATGGGGGCGGCTGACAAGTTTCCATGCTCCTGAAAGAGACATGCTGCTTAATTTTTAACACAACACAATGCTAATGCTCCTGTGTGTAAAGAGCTTGCGGTTAAGGTTAGGTTTAAAGTGAAATTCGTATGGGACACCACCTGCAGCCATTCTGGAGAATGTAACTTAATTTTGCTACATATCTGACACCAGTAAAAATACCAGTCTCTATGTGGTCACATGCCTAGCACAGTTAGGGACAGATACCTTAATATATAGAGAAAAGTGAGTGCTAGATAAAAGCTGCTGTACACCGAAAGGTACCAATAAACCTCCAACAACTGATATAACACAAAAGGTGCAGCGCTTAAAATCAAATGTCAAAATTTGCTAAATGCATGTAGTCATAGGGAGTGTGCACACTCCCTATGACTACGTGCATTTAGCACGAAACGCGTCAGTAAGAGCTGCAAAGTCCAGACGTCACGCTGCCGAGTCCCATGCCGAGTCCCATGCCATCTTTTATACATCTCATGGTCAGTTGTTTTGTTTTTATTATGTCTTATTTTTTGGATCAATAAATCATCCTTTCAAACGGTACTACACTATTTTGGCATCCTTTCTTGGGACTCGTGTTGAGTCCACCACCCACAGAGCCACCAGGGAAGGTAGCTAAGAGGTGCTTTATCGGATGATCCAAAGGGAACCCCAGATGGACAGAGGTGCCCAGAGGGAAGCCCAGAGATGCTAGACAAGTCCTTAAAAGGATTCCATTTGAGACCTTGAGATGTGATAAGTCTTCTAAATGCATATTGGAATTATGCATCCGGTGAGTGTATAATTCAAATATTTGATCACCAGAAGACACAGGAAGGATCACTATTCATTATATAGACTTTGGCACTTTTTTTCTGGCAATTACCAGTCACCTATTTATGCTAATTTATTACTGTTGTTTATTTATCTGATATCATTTACTCAATAGCTTTATGTTCATATCTATCTTCCAGTATATATTTTGACATTATTTGATTTTAAGCGGTGCACCTTTTGTGTTATCTGGACAGATACATGCCATGGATGGCTCCATGCTTTCATATTGTTTACTCCAAAATCTGACCCTACCATCTGAATGTCGCAGCAACCAGTCTGCCCATTCTCCTCTGACATCAGCAAGGCATTTTCCTCCACACATCTGCCGCTAATTGGATATTTTCTCTTTTGTGGACCATTCTCCGTAAACCCTAGAGGTGGTTGTGAGTGAAAATCCCAGTAGATCAACAGTTTTTGAAATACTCAGACCTGCCCAGCTGGCACCAACAACCATGCCACGTTCAAAGTCACTTAAATCCCATTTCTTCCCCATTCTAAAGCTCACTTTTAACGTCAGTAAGTCATCTTTACCACGTCTACATGCCTAAATGCATTAAGTTGCTGCCATGTGATTGGCTGATTAACAATTTGTGTTACCAAACAATTGAACAGGTGTACCTAATAAAGTGTTCAGTGAGTGTAGATTTGTTCAAGGTTTCATTCAGATTGTTACCTCTGTTAAGACCCCCCTGGCCTCATGGGACCCTAACATAGTACCCTCAGCACTTTAAATCCCTACATTTGAACTATTGTGAGAGGTTCCTCTAATGACCTCAGAAGGTGACCTTTCTTGTTACCATAGTTTTGGACAGGGGGTTTCAGAGCTGACAGACTTATGTTACAAGTTGCCTTCTTTACCCCTTACATGGATAAGGTTGCCCTGAGACCTCATCTTTCTTTCTTTCTTTCTTTCCTAAGGAGATATTTCTTGCTTTTTTTTTATCCATCGCGTTCTTAATACAAGGGAAATTTCCCTATACATGCTAGAAGTAGAACACTCTATTTGTCAGTCTGGATAGTCTTGCTAGAAGATCCCGAGCTTCCAGTGTGATTGTCTCTTGAAGGATTTGCCAGATTATATCACAGACATATGTCCCAAAGGCACGGGATACTCAATTCCCTGTCATCGCTCAGCCTTCTATAGAGATACATGGGCCTCCCAGCCAGGGGCGGACTGACAACTCATGGGGCCCCCGGGCAATAGGGGATCATGGGTCCCCTGTGTCCTTGCCCATACTCAAAAAAAGCCTATAAAAGGTACCGGGGGCATTTCATGGGGCGCCCTACTGACCCAGGGCCCTTGGGCAGTGCCCGAGTTCTTGAATGGTCAGTCTGCCCCTGCTCCCAGCACCAAGCACCAGTATCTTGTGCATGCAAGGCTCCTACCAGTTCCTCAGTTCACATATTCCACAAGTTTTATTATGTGGATGTGGCTGCATTGGCTGATCCTAGCATTATACATGCATAAGGTATAGGCACTAGTTTAGGCTGTGCCCTTTGCTTTGCCTAGAGTCCAATCACCTGGAGGCAGAAGCTAACCCATACATAGAAAATTAGATACTGTGTCCCCCAATGAACTACTGGGGAAAAGGAATTTATGAGGTATTCAAAAATTACCTCTTTACATCAAAAATTACCTCTTTACCATTTTTTTAAAGTGTAAAAATGTATAAGAATTGAATTTGTAATATGGAACATCTCATTTCATAACCTTCTCCTTGTATTTTTTCAACAGCCTCTATTTCGTCATTGGAGCTGGTATTTTTCTCTTTTTACTGATTGTTGCTTCAATTATCGGTTGTATCTGTAAATCGCTCTGTCTGTGCTGCAGACTTTGCCAACAATAGCGTAAGTAATAAGCCTATAACACTCTAAACTGTGTGATTGGATTGTCTGTTATATGCAGTGTACATTATTTTACAGAGAATAAGCCTTTATTATTAAAATCATTAGCAGTATAAAACATCCATATCTGCAAAAGAACTAATTTCTGAACGCATTTCAGCCAAAGCTTTAAAGTGTTTGTAAAGACTAAACCTTTATCTACTTTAATGCATTCCCTGCATTAAAGTAAATAATGTCCCAGTATTTGTATCGCCCCCTCACCCCTGTATACTTACCTGAGCCACTATGCCGGTCTGTAGTGGCCCTCTCCTCTCTATTCTCTCACAGAGATAACAGCGGAAGCCATTGGCTCATGATGCTGTCAATCAAATCTTGTGAGCAGGGAATGGGAGATAGGGCTGAGATGCACTGTGTGTGTCTATAGATGCAGACAGTCTGGCTCAGGAACGAGCTTGCAGGTGTGCACTGATAGGACTCAGCTTCCTATGGTGCTGCACTGAGAAGAGGAGGGGCCTAGAGTGCCGGCAGGGCGGCCCCAGAAGAGAAGGTTCTGGGCCACTCAATACCTTTGCACTTAGCAGGTAAACATAACATGTTTGGTATTTTAAAAAATGTAAAATTTACCACTTCCCGACTGCCCTATAGCAGAAATACTTCTACAGGGTGGCAGGGATGTAATATATACGTGATTTACATTCATGGGTAGGGGGCGAGTGCGTGCTCCCCACCCTGTGCTGCTATT